>NC_087478.1:40396624-40699654 GCF_036417665.1 Passer domesticus | reverse complement strand
GTATAGTGCCGTGTACAAGTGCTTCATGGTATAGTCTGGTGTGGTTGGAGGTGCCGATGTTACCAAAGAGGTGTCCTTGGTTTGGGGAGGAGAGATGAGAAAGGCCACCAATTTGCCCATAGGTGGTCATATTCTCATCCTCAGCCCTTGAGGATTTCAAATTCCAATTTATACTTTTGGGAGAGTGAAGGTAAGACTGTAGTCAAATATCCTGTTACTGCCATCATAAATGTTGGAAACTTTAGAAAGACTACAAGCGCTGCACGTCTTGTGCAGCAGTGGAACAGAACTGTGACATCTTAGTATCACTGCCTCATCCAGCTGGCTGCACCACAGGGTTGTCCAGCCTCCGGCTGGTAACCTCTCAGGCCACCAGCATGCTACCATGTCCATGGGAATCCTATCACCACATATCTCACAGCATATCACATGGCTATAGGCCCCATTCCCACAAGGTTGTGGAGTGGCCACCTCTATTTTACAAGGTGCTGCAGTAAAAATTACCTTTGTACTTTGTTTAATTGCATTTTTGCAAGTTTTCTAGAGATTGTATCTGTGACATGGATTTATTTTCTACCCAGTTTTAAACAACAGCAGCATTGGTTTATAATCTGATTCATACAGACTTAGTTAAAGAAATGAAACTTTCTCATATGCATTTCTCATATGCATCTGTTCAAACCAATTTTATATATATATATATATATATATATATACATATGTATATGTATTTGGAGGTACTTAAAGTAGATGTAATATGACCTAATCCAAAAAAAACAACAAATAAAGAAGAATAATCATGTCTATTCTTTTCCATTTTCTTAAAGGCCATCTTGTTCAACACAGATAGAAGCGTTTCAGTGGAGGTTTCAAAGTACAATAATAAATATCTTGGGATGAATTATACTTTCAATTGCCATTAGTGCTCAACATTCCTAAATCTCTACATTTGCTCTTAATTCTTTAGGAGAGAACTATATATCTTCATGGAAGTACCTGTGGGGAACTAAATTTCATAGTTCTCTTTGACTGGGCATTTGCACCTTTGTAAGTTTTCATTTTTTCAGTCTTTATCTTCACTGCATGTCTGCGGAGAAACGTTGCTCAATGGCATTTGCAAGACACCAGGTTAAGTGACAAAACTGAATAAAAATTTTCAAGAATAATCTGTCTCATGGACACTCTCCTCACCAGTAAAGGCATGTTGGTGGTGATCTCAGCTGTGCTGTGATCTCTGTATACATGTTCTGTCTTAATTTCTTTCAGCTCCCTTTTGTCTTTATTAAGGGTTTCTCTGTTCTCTAGGAGACATTTTAAAACTACTTAATTGTCCTGAACCTGTGAACCCACAGTGAGGATATGCTTCTGACAATAGCATAGACCTTGGTGCTTGGCCAGTCCAATAGGAGCCAGCAGCTATTTTTCTTTGCACTACAATATATCTCTTTAAATGTGTTATTCACCAATGTACATATTTCACATGCTCCTTTAGAAGGAATGTGCATATTTCAGCTTCTATTGTTTTAATCTTTAAACATACCAATAACTCAAACTACTGTATTCATTCACTCATGATTTTCGTAGTTTGGAAACTTTTTTTTTTTTAGTTTTAGGAATTAGTTCCAAGTTTTGCAGCAATCCTCCCCTCCCTAAATTTGTCTACAGTGCCAGATGCCAAGAAAAACAAAAACAGGAGAAACTAAGACTCTCTAGGAGAGATTGTCTATATAAAGGTGTGGTGGGTGAATATCTACTGCACAGTGGATCTCCATGGGCTGCAGAAGAACAGCTGCCTCACCATGGTGTTCACCATGGGCTGCAGGGAATCTCTGCTCTGGCACCTGGAGCACGTCCTCCTCCTCCATCCACAGTGACCTTGCTGTCTGCAGGGCTGTTTCTCTCAATTTTTTTTAACTTCTTTCTCTCATCTGCTGTTGTGCAGTGTGTTTTTATCCCCTCTTTGGAACACTATCCCAAAGGTGTTCCCTGCATCACTGACAGGATCAGCTTTGGACAGCTGGCTGCATCTGGCTCTGTACAATGTGGGAGCAGCTTCTGACATCTCACAGATGCCACCCTTGCAGCTCCTTCACCATCAAAACTTTGCCACATAAACATGAAATACACTTTGGCATGATCCAGCACCTGAATGTCCAGTCACTTCAGATCTCAGCTAGAGTATGTCCTGTTAATTCACAAACAGAGGGTGCTACCTAGAAAGTATTTGTACTTGGTCAGATGGAAGTCATAGTTTTGTCTTCCATAAGCCTTGGTCAGTACTCCCTGGTTTTACCATATCTAGCATAATCAAATCATTGGTGTTTTCTACTGAGTTATCTAAAACTTTGTGAACTGAGTCAGGGTTATGTGACAGTCAAAAATAAAGCTGCCTCTTTCAGCTGGCCAGCCATGATCTGTTGAATATCTCTTACAACTTCCAATAAAATCAGTGTTGGTATTTAAGTCTCCATATGCCATGATTCATATAAATTACTCCTTCTTTGTTCTTAAAAAAAAAGTTTCTCTATCTGTTTTCACAGTTCACAAACATTCATACACACACAAACACAAATATATACACATATATATGTTTTTCAATAACCAGATTATGTTTCACTAGGAGAAAAGCTTTTACTCAAGAGAATTATAATATATATAGATATATATATTTATATATATACATATGCTGAATTCGTTCTTGCTTAACCTTAAGCTATTTAGAAATGGAACATGTTTTAAAATAAGAGTTAAGTATATGGTTAAAGTATGAAATGTGTGTGAATTAACTCAAACCCCCCAGACAAATACACCCCAGACAAATTCTCAGCCAATTATCTTCTATTGCACCTTCTGTTTCAGCTCCATCTTTTTATGCCTGAGTAAATGATTATGGAAAAGGTAAAGAAGTATTTAATGTTAATTGTAAGCACATCTTAAAAGCTAAAGATAGAATTAAAACTGCAAGGTACAAAAGGGGCACTTACTAATATTGCAAATGCAAATTTATTTCCAGTGTTTACTAAATTTTAAGAGCATCCTTGGCAACCTAATGATGACATATGATTGAAACTGTTGCATATAGGTTGATTAAATATAAGGTAAAAATGACCGTTTGATGCAGTTAGACATGACCCACTTGCCCTAGAATTCAAACTCTTTTAATTCTCTGACCAGCTTAAATTGAAATTGGAAGTGACAATAGGGACATGTTTTGTGTTTAAAGAACAAAGGCAATGTTAACTTTTAGAACAGAGGACAGGGTACTGACTACACTAACTGCGTCTTTAAAGATGCCAGACAATTCTAGGAAGTTTATCAAAAGTATCCATTTTTAAAGAACAATAATATATGGAACATCAAAGAAAAAAATCTTGCCAAGATTTTAATTAACTTCTGGAAATAACAAAACCTGCATTTAATTCAGATATTTTTAATTTGTGTGTTGGTCTGCTATTACTCCTGACAAATATATTCACATATATACACTTGCCTGTGTAACTGCTTCTGCATAAGTAATGTAGCCATGGAATATCTGCATGTAATTTCAAAATAGAAGTCCTAGCACCTCAATTATTTGGAGTAATTTTCACATGATAGCTATACTTGCTTTTCAGTTGTCCCATAAGTAAAAACTTGTTCTTTAAAGGGGAAACCAGTAGAAATGGTTAAAGTTCTGCCATTAGTCTATTCTCCATTGTGTAAAAAGATGTCCTTTCTTGTTGACAGTAATGGGATCATGCTAACATGGCTTCTATACAAATTTGTGAAAGAAAATTAGTGTTGTATTTGATGTAATCAAAGAATAATGAATCATAGAATGGTCTGTGTGACTTGATGGCTTGACAGTTTACAAGCATGGCAGCTTGTAATTGTATGTACTTTCTGGGCACAGAACATTAAGGGAAAAATTACTTTTCTTGAAGTGAAATTTAGACAACTGTTGACTCTAAAACTCAAACAGAGACACTGGACAGCAATGTTTAGACACCAAATTTTGCTTCATTCAGGTGAATTTGATCACTTCTCAAATTACACCTGTCTGATACACTTTAGAATGGAAGATTTAATTGCTTTGACATATCTCACCTGCACATTGCTTCTTATGTTCAAAGCATATCAGAACTAACATCCACTTCTCATACCAGCTTCCCATTAAAAAACCCAAACACCAGTAACACACAGAAGTTCACAGAGTCCTAGAATGGCTTGGATTGAAAAAGACCTCAAACAAAATCTATTTCCAGCCCCTCTGCCATGGGCAGGGACACCTTCTACTAGAGCAGGTTACTCAAAGCCCCATCCAACCTGGCCTTGAGCACTGTGAAGAATGTGCACCCTTGGCTTCTCCAGACTGAAGAACCCCAACTCTCTCAGCCTGTCTGCAAAGGAGATGTGCTCCAGCCCTCTGAGCAACTTCATGGCCCTCCTCTGCACCTGCTCGAGCAGGTCCATGTCCTTATGCTAGACGCACTACTCCAGGGAATAGGAATATTCTTATGGGACTCTTAAGAGCAGAGAAGAAAGGAAGAATTACCTGCCTTGACCTACTGATCACTAATACCAGTTCTACTAGTTACTACTAACACTATTCTGAAAACCTGGCTGTCATATTAAATTTTGGCTTTTTTTAGTTGTTTTTTTTCTGAGTGAAACAGAGCCTTAATTTTGTTTAAAGTCTGACCCAATAACCAAATTAAAAACCAGTAGAACAAATAACCACAGGTTAATAAAAGTATTAAATTGTCATTTATTTAATTAAGTATTAATTTAATCTAATATTAATTTAATTTAACCTCGTTAAGGTTTTCTAAGAAGAGGATAAAATTGTAATTCTTAGGTGAAGGTCATTTGAAAATCAAATATTTTGAAGGAGATAAAGCTTTCATTAGCAGGGCACTCTGCCTTTGACTCAGTCATCACAGTGCATCTTCATCCATCTAATCCTCTAAAATCTTTCACTGGAGCACTTACATGAAAAACGGTGACAAATATTTAAGTTTACAAGTTCTTCTTTTCACAGAATCATATTGCTTCAATATTGCTTAAATTCTTAAGTCTTGCTTTTTTAAAACAAAATCTTAATTTTTCTTTTCCTGGAAAACATACAAACAAACAAACAATCTGTAATGTGTCTTCATGCAGAAACATTTCTTATTATAAAGAACAGTGCATGTTTTGTTAAAAAGCTTAATAAAGACCTCTGAGTGCAAGAGATAAGAATTTAGCAGTGTCAGAAGTAGTAATGAATGTGCTTCCATAAAAACAAAAATCAATAATAAGTAAAGCAGGTATGGGTTTTTAAAGGATTTTCATTATTTTGATTTTGGTACTAGTAAGTGAAAATCCTGAAAATAATTTTTTCTCACATCTCTTCCATCTTATTCCCATTTATTCTGTTCTCATAATATTCATTAAGCCAGCACTTGAATGTGAAAAGGTAATTTAAAGTCTTGTGCTTCCTCTCATCTGCACAGCTACCTATGATTTTTCTTTTGTCAATAAAAGAGTGTGTCAGAGTGCAGCTTTTCTGAAAAAGTCATATATCTTCTCTGTGTTCAGGAGAATGGAGCCTATGTGATAAGGAGTCCTAACATTTTAAATTAATTCAGAACACTGTTCAGAAAAACATATATTCTGTTTCTAAAATGTCTTATTAATTTACATCACAAGATTTTTTAACAAGATCATCAGATACAATTTTGATTTAATCCATTATATTTCACATGATTACATCTTTTTCCACCGCATCAAGTCATCAATGTTTACAGAGAGGAGCAGCAGGCAAGAATAAGGTAAAATACATAGAAAATAAAAGGAAAAATAAAATGCAGGACCCTAAAATAAGAAATTGTGTCACTGTATTTAATAAAGTACAATGTTTAAGGCCAGAAATATAAATCCCAATATATTTTTTTTTATTTTAAAGCATGGAAAAACAAAATTTATCTTTCATTTTCTAAAAATAATGAACAACCATCAACTGCATAATTAACATCTAATGCAAAGCAGTCTCAGCTCTGTTGTCAATCTGCTCATCTCTGGAAGGTTATTGTGTGCAAGCCCACTACAGTCTGCTGTAAGAATTTTGTCTCCACGTACTGGAAGTACTGAAGTTCCCACATTTTCTTAGTGAACAAAAAATTATAAATCTGAAGTATTGTTCGTTATGCAGCCAAAGTGCCAGCCTTTGGCCCAGTTTATGCTTAGTTAGTGAGGGATTTTTGCACCTTCTGAAACTATGGCCTACAGAAAGTAGCTTTCATTAGAGTGATATAGCAGATTACTCTTTTTTTTTTTTAAATTCAGGCAATTAATAGGTCAGTAAAATAAGTGCTCTTCAATGAACTTTCTAAGAATCAGATAAATTTATGATTCCTTTAGAATATAAAATTCAGAAAGATTGGGTAGTTTTGTAATACTGCTTTTCTTTAAAATTTCCTAGAAACTAACTTGCCTTAACAGTGTTAACACAATTTGATAATAATGTGCTGCATTAATGGACTCTTTATTGACAGCTGATTGTGAAGGTGATTTCTAATCCCCTTTCTACTGATTGTTTATGGTGAAATACTGCAGCATTCCCTAGAAGCAAGCATTGGTCTAGTCTATGGTAAGTGAAAGTACTGACCAGCTGAATCATTATGATTCAGCTAGTTTCACACAGGACACGCAATGCAAGAAATATAACATTCTTTTACTATTACATCTATTCCCTCAGTTTGCAGGCCTTAATGTTTTAAATCTGCCAGGGATGAAATTTGGGTTTGCTGATGAAAGGGGGAAAGGCCATGACAAAGAAAATCTAAAATCTAAAATCTAGCTGGAGTGAGGATGTCCACATGTTGGCCATAGCACTAGATCAGAGCAAGAACCTGGCCCTATGCTGGCTCTAAGACTGGAGGAAATCAGATATTTGCTCTTCTTTATCCCTTGTACACAGACACACTCCTTAGAACATGACCTCAAAGTGAGGATCTTGAACTAGTGTCTGCACAATATTTAATATTGTTTGGTACTTGACTGAGAATTTTTGTTTGCATCCTTCATACCAGATGAGTGTAGAACACTGAACTCATTAACTTATTTCAGCTTTTTAAATTTTGAACATTATCTTCTGATATCAGAACATTATGCCTGCTGTAATTCAGATATTACAGAGAAAGTACGTTTGCTTCTCTAGAAAAATAATCATCTTGCAAAAAATATTTGTCATGGTTAAAAGCACAATGAAATGCTGCATGGAAAAATCAGGTAATTTAAATTTCTAGCAAGACTAGGTATACAGTATATGACATTGAGAAAGTTGACTAAATTCTACCTGCACTTTTTAGATCAGTAAGATAGATTTGACATACATACAGACCACAAAAAAGTAAGTGGCGGAAATGCATAATTACTGCTATTCGTATGAACTTAAGGGTTTTCAGTTAGAACTGATCCACATTTCAGTCAAAGCACAAACTGTTAACAGAACATTAGGAAATGCTTTGTAATAAATGTAAATACTATATTCTGATTCTGTTTAGCATCAAAATAAATTACACAGTTTTATTTAATGGGCTGCGCAGGAAGGTTGCCTTATCTCAAAAGTCTATCAAACCCACTGTCTATTTGAAGTAGAAATTATTAGCTTCAGTCAATAATAATCAGTAGGCCTAATATATGTTGCAAAAGTTTAAAAACTGCACAGAATTAAAGCTGTACAGAACACAGAGAACAAAATAGAAATCCAGATGGATGACCTCTGATGTTTGGTATACTTAATTTGTTCTGAGCCCAAAACCCAAATACATTAAAATAAATAAAAGTTCAAAGATATTGAAAAGTACTTCTGGAAATTAAAAAAGACCAGGACATTTAGGAGAGAAGCGGAATTAAATTAAATATACCACATGCAGAATTGGTAGAAAAAACAACATCAGAAAACAATATAATGCATTTTCTCAACTGAGACATAGGATTCTCACAAAAAAAAAATAAATAAATAGTTAGTTGAAAGAAAGGTTACTCTATCCAACAGCTGAGCTAGAATAAGAACAGCCAAAGAAATGGACATTTTCCAAATTCATATGACAAAATCTTTCAAAGAACGAAACTGAAGTTCTGAATTTCTACTGAAAGAGGGTAGAAATACATGGCCTAAAGTGACTCAAAAGATAAATATTTATCAACAAAGAAAAGAGCTACATCTGCAAAACCTGGGATTTCACATCTGTTGGGAGATGAATCAAAACAAATTCTGTCATGCTCTGAGTGTTTCCTGTAAAAGTGCAGTATGAGCCATGTTGTCTCTAACAAATATCACCACTATGTGCTGTGTATGGCTACAGCTTCCTCTCAGGTCTGCCTCACCAGTCAATTAGCAGAAAGTGCTGTAGAAAGAGACATTTTGCTAATAAGCACCAGGTAATGTTGTCCCCCAAATTAGTACTAATACATAGCGTACAGGAAAAGAAAAGGCAGGCCATCCAAATATTTCCTGCAAATAGTTTGGGAGTTGGAACTACTGGGAGCAGGTGAGAGAGTTCTCACCTACACTGACTTAAGAGATGCAGCACAAAGACATGTAAGCTACACACACCTCTTAAAAATAGCTACCCCACTAATAAAAATAATTTTTAAAAGGAAACAATCTATATAAATGCAATAAAATTGGAACATAGAAAAAAGCTTCCCGAATTCTTAGTTATCACTTGTATGACATTTTTCTGATTTTCCAATTCACAGAGATCAACAGACATTACAGTTTCAGGATGTTAGGACAATAATTAATCTGATCTCCTACAAAAGAGAGAAGACCAAAGTATATTTCTCCATAACCCATAGCAGGTGTTACCTAAGTGAAGCAATTGAAAGGTTTGAGCATTAAAAGCTAACTTCAGGCTTGTTTAACAATTATTGATAGAAAAATTAAAATTCATATCTCTGTAACAGCACTAAGCTGAACAATGTATCACTAATAATTAAGCCTCAGTAAATTTAGTATATTTAGTATGTTCCAGATGCTCCATTAAAATGAATGTTGATTTTTGGGACAGGACCATGGCTTATTTCTTCTTTCGGTTGTTTTGCTACTGCTTATAGTTTGCTAACGAAGACTGATCTCAGCACTGAAAGAGCACAAGAAAAAATTGTGCGGAGAGGAAATTGAAAATCAGGAAGCAAAACCAGATTAATTATTCATCTTTCTCCAAGGTCTCATCAAAGATGGAGGAGGTTCCTCGACTTAGTTGTACACAGCTAATAGCCTTCAATGATTTTCAGTTTTCAAAACTGTAATCAGAATAAGCTTTTGTGTATTCTTAACTTCAGTTTTCTTAATACAAAATCCTCTACTTCATTGCTCCTTTTTTGGTTGTTGTTTTGTTTTATTAGATTATCCTTAATGTTAATGTTCTAGCGATATTTGTTTCATTGGTGTTCTTATAATTTTGTTGGGAGGTGATAGTAATAAAAACTTTCTTTGGACCAAGAAATAAATATATTTTAGTGTAAAAAAAGTGAAAGTCTTTCTTTATCTTTGTCTTAGTGATAATTAATTAGAGTATCTAAGTATCTTCCTATATTTGCACATAAACCACTAATTTGCACTTAGAAGAGCTATCAGGCTTGCATTACAAAAAATTTTACATTTAAATTCTTGTAAATAAATATAATAGCATCAATTTGAAGAGAGAGATAATCAAATACTGGTAAATGCCATGATCTTTGACTCAGTACTTAGATAGTATTGCCGGGTATTATGGGTTTATTTCAGAAGAAACTGGGCCATAATTTTTTATGACTACTAAAATCAAAAGATCATAAACAGAACAAGAGAAGTGATGCATCAGTTTGTTATCTACATTCACAGACAGGAATTTGTTTATCTATTTAACCCTAGTTTCTGCAATGGAAATATTTCCCAAATATTTCTTAATCCTTACTAGCTGCAGAACTGATGGTTTTTCCCTTCTTATTTTTTAATTTTTTTCCCAGATTTGGATCACTATGAATGACTGTACTTTTATATATATATATATTCATAGCATACTTAATACTGATTACTAGGTAAACCTTGCAAATGGCCCAGTTCAGTGTAACTCAACTGCTTTTCAGATTTTTTCAGACTAACAGGCTTTAGAACAAGAAGGTAGAACCTAACCCAAACATAACGAACCTTTTATAAAGACAATAAGTATTTTCATTTGCAAGCAGATGGTGAGCTGGACATTACCAAGATATCATGTGAAATACTTCAGTCATGAATGTTTTACTGCACAGCAGTGAGAACCTGCATGCACTGAGAAGCAAGTGTGCCTTCAAACTACACTTCAGTCTAAGTACCTTTAGAATTCAGATTTATAACTAAGGGCTATCTCTCAGAGAAGGCAAAAAATATTCACACATGGTGTTTCTAATAAACATACAATGCCCCTGAAGACTAGGATTCTGCTTTGACAGAATTTGTTTACTTTTTGAAAGTACTTTCCAGTAAATTGGAAGATCTTGGCCCTGACTCTCCTCCTATGTTCTTGGCTACCTCACTGCTAAGAGTATTAGCAAATCTCCTAAGTAGACCTAATTCACAAGGTCATTTACAAGATTACTCACAAGGTCAATTACCAGGTCATTACAAGATTGGTGGCCACACTGCTTCAAGCAATGCAGCTTTTCTCAACCTGCTGCTCATCTACCAAACATCCTGGCAGATTTTCCCTATCCCAAAGAGACTGCTGTTTCAACATCACCCAGAATTTATTGAATCTTCAAAAGTTCATCTGAGCGATACACAATGAAGCTCTATATTTTTGCTTTTTTAACAATGCTTTACTTAAGAATATTTATTATCCAGTATACTGTTGAATCACTCAAATATGACTCTTAGGAATAGCATAAATTATTTTCCTACGACCCTTGATATAATTAACACCCATTTTAATCATAAATTTTCTGAAGCATGGGAGTAATTACTAAACAATTTATATACAAATATCTGTTTTAAATGGGAATACTTATTGCAATTTAGATTATTTATTTTTATTTACTGATTTTCCTAAATGATTATTTCCTAAGTTTCTCTGACAGCTCTTGTATAATGGCAGTGGTCCAGTAATAATGTTGGTGTCTTGGGTTCGAAACACTATTTTAAACACTATCTGACTTTAGAATACATGCATGGTATCTGTTCTGTGAGACAGAAACATACACCACTGCCACCAAGAAAGAAAGACCAGTGGTTATTGACACCACAGAGATTTCTTTGGAATTGAATTATTTGATCCTTAGTTCCATTGTGAGTTGAAAAATTCTATCTCTGAAAATTCATTGAAGCAAAAGTCACAACTTCATTTTTTTGTACAAGTTTTGAAGTGTTCAGTGTAAGTTACATACATACATGGAATTAATTTCTGCTCAGAATATATAGATAATTTGGGCTTCATTCAGTTCACTAGCCAGCATTTCAAGGAGAAGTGTACTGGAAAACATTTCACCAAAATTTTCAGTGAGAGCCATATTTCATACTAATTTTTAATATATTTTTGACCTTAAAAGCTGAGAATTTTTATTTTTGTCATATAAAAATGCAAAGTGAAAGAAAACCAAAGGTCACATCTTCAGTGGTTTTTTTGTGATCACTCAAAAAAAAAACGCCTAGAGTTTATTCCAGCCACATGAGATCTTATAGACCTACTAGAAAAATGATCTGGTATGCAATGAGAAGTGCTGACCTCTACAAATGCAAAAGAAAAGCTGAATCTCCAGTAAGGTCAAATAAACATAGGGATTATTGAGATACACTGAGGAGTTTAACATTTTGCATACTGTTAAATACCTACCATTAGCAGCATTAATTATTAACAGGCTAACTGCAACAAATTGTTAACCAACAGATTTTCAGCACTCATCTTTCAGGTCGCTTTGAAATCTATTCCTCAGATTCTCAGTCTGTTAGGTTTGATTTCTGATATGTACCTTGTAATACACAGAAAAGTGTGTTTATTATTATTAAAGGCTTTACAAATATTCCCCTTTTAAAATATTACTCTCATCAAAGATGCCACATCCTGAAGTACAAGTCTACAGAATTTGTGATTAGCCTTATCAAAATTATATTCCCTCTACCATATTACCTGTGGTTTTACAATCTCATGACAAATTTAATCTTTAATCGGGATTTTACGTCAAAGTTAAATGAATTCATGGCTGACTCTAACACTCAGGTACCTGCATAGTCAAAGTGTATTAGACCCACACGAATTTCTTTGGAGTTAATATGTTTTTTCATGTATTTAATTCGTTAGAGATTAAAAAATCCAAACAAACACTATGATTTAAGAGCAGAACAGTTTATAAGCATGTGAGAATTATGAAAGTGGAGATTTAACCCCAGGACCTCCTTTTCTTTCAAGTCCTCTTGCTCTAGATCCCACACAGTTTTCTTCCATTTTCTTCCACGTCTGATTTCACTTATCTCTCTGTGTGATGTACTTACACAGGTTACCTGAAAATCTATGTAAAAATTTCTATTATTAAAGGACTTAATCTATTTGAATAGCATTATTTCAAAATTAATGAGTTTCTTAGGAGAGTCTATGCCTGTATGTAATTACTACAGAGGAATAAAAGAGCAACCAAAGTGTAAGTAGAAGCACAGCTCCCATTTTGAATGTTTTCAATGTGTTTACATAGTAAAAAACATCTGTGAGAATAGCTGTGATAATGACTTAAGAAATCTTTCTGGAAATACTATTTGAATAGGGAATATAATGAAAACTCCACATTCATTATACAAAATTCCACTTAATCAAAGTCATATCTTGCACAACACATCTACTGGAATATTAGGACAATGTTTTTCGTAGTTTATTTATTTACTGATTGGAGTGATATGGCAGGCTGACAATACTGTTGAAGTCCCATCCTCCCAGATTGCTCTCCTCAGTTCACTGTTGTTTATACTTTTTGTCTCTGCAGCTGCAACGCTGTCCTTGGTTCTTGGGCTGGAAAAAGATTGTTTTGTCTAACTAAACAGTGAAGAGAACTTGCTAACACTATATGAAGTTCAGAGTTATATGCTATATGCAGTACAGAATCTGAAAAATATGAAAGCTAAAACTCAAGGCATCACTGTAACCAATACTGTTATTGGCGCTCACTGCCTTATTGTGAGAAAAAGGCAGGCTATGAATCTGTAATGCATTAGTGGATTGGAAACTGCCACCTTCAGCCTAGTGTTACATTCCTTTCATTTACTGTGGAATGAAGACATGGGCACTATCAATTAGGATGGGGTGAGTACACTGCAAAAATTTCTTCAGTCACACCAAATTTCCTACTTCAGTCACCCAATAGCTTATCCATGTGGCCAGTAGAAATCTTCTTGAAAATTTCCACTCCCCATAGGATCTGATCAAATGTGTTTTCTGCCTTAAAAGAAAAGGATACAGAGCTATGAAAAATAACATACAGGCATAGACTCTCCTAAGAAACTCATTAAAATGTATGAATAACAATGTGGTAAAACATTTTAAGTACATATACATTATATAATATAGAATCTTTTGTAGACAATATTATATACCAATATGTAATAGTATATGTAGGTGCATACAAATATAGCATATACATATATAATGTATAGTATAATTTCCCCTCTTCCATACTCCCCTGGGTTTTTTCAACATATTCTTTTTGAATTACACTCCAATTATATTTTGGAAGTAAAATTGGCTCAATAGATTAATGATAGTTGCTTTTGCCAGAGACTTATTTGCCCTGTTATCATTATCCTTGTATTACCTTTAACATTTCCCATTAATAAAATGTGTTCAGTGATTATGGCTGCCCATATCCAATCCATATCTCTTTCTACTTTGTATGTTTCTCTGTAATTACAGA
Organism: Passer domesticus; assembly: GCF_036417665.1. Lineage (NCBI taxonomy): Eukaryota > Metazoa > Chordata > Aves > Passeriformes > Passeridae > Passer > Passer domesticus. The sequence goes on along the minus strand of NC_087478.1, from coordinate 40,685,773 downwards.
AGAATGCAAGACCTTCTTCACAAACTGAATAAATTTTTTCATGGATTAATTGAGTATGTCTTCTACATCATGAGATATCTTACAAGCATTGACTTAAACAGACATTCTTCCTGCAAAGAAAATAAAAGCAAAACAGTTTTTCTTTACTAGATTCATAGTACAGAACAAAGAAACAAAAAATCCTACTCTGGAATAGAAGTGACAAGAGGAGGAGGAAACATTTTTTTTCCAGAACTAGCCTCATTTATCCCAGACTGGGGAAAAATTTAATCAAGATTCTTTTCATGTATGAGACATATCTGGGATCTGATTTCAAAGCAGAATAATTAAACACTTAGTTGTTGTAGGTCAGAACTCAGAGATATTTAAAAAGCAAAATCCTTATAGTTTTCCATTAGATAGTTTAAAAATTACTTTTTGTTCCTTTACAAAATAGATCATTCTAGCTAGAAAAAAAAATCTGCACAAACAAGATTTTCTTTGTGAATACAGGAAGGAATTAAATAAAAAAACCCAAAACTGTCATTTTCAATAAGAATGACATAAAGCAGTATGAAAGATGATGCAAGAACTCAGATGTAATGTGAATAGGTCCAGTGTCAGGGGAATTCCCGACTCTAACAGCTTGTGTCCTAATGAAGATCTAAACTAAATCCCTATTGCTTTCAATGGAATTGAAAATGGAATATTTCAATGGAATATTTTCAGGCAGAGAGTATGAGAAGCCTGCCATAGAACATAGCCCCTCTGCAGACTGAGGCCAGTCTCCAATCAAGAGGCTACCTTTATACCCCAAACTTCTGCATAAAGCAAACCTGTACTAACAGTCACTAGACGCAAAAAAACCAACCCCAACCCAACCCCCCACCCCCAAAACAACAAAAAAACTCAAAACCCAACCAAATAAAGAAACGAGCAACCCAACATTAAAAAAAAAAATTGATGCAAAAAAACTAAATGCATTTTTCTTGACTTATATTATGGATAAAGCCGAATCTTCCTGATGCATTTTAAGAATGGCCAAGGGAGTAAGTGTCCCTAGGAACATGTTTCACGTGTTTCCACCTCCAGCAGGCTGAGACTGAGCACTTGGGTGCCTTTAAGGACTTGGGAACACACAAGCATGTAGTGACAGAAATGTCACCCCAGAAGATCTCGACAAGTAGGAGTTGAAGGTGCTCTTGAGGTGTGTGCATGAGGAAACCCCTGTAGGGCAGCAGAGCAGGGTTACTGAGGACTGGCACTTCAGCCTCATATTCCCCGTGCCAGACATTTAAACACCTCAGAGGTCTAGCACATGAATGTACAGAATTGCTCAGAAACAGGTGAATCCATACATCTTCTAGGAAATAGAAGTTTTGAAGGTAGCCAAGAGTAGCTGGAAATATTGCAGGTAGCAGAAGAATATGATCCTTAAGGGAGGAAAAAAGTAGGAAAACTATAATATCAGAGTAAACACAAAAAAAGCCTCTTTAGATTGTTAAATTGTGTAGTTAACTGGTTTTGTGTAATAAAAATCTGAAATGAAGCTATATTTATTTTTAAGAACTTGTTGAATAGGAATGGATGACAAAGTGCCTGTATCCTTTCTTTAGAATATAGACTCACAATGATTTGACTCTAGCACAGCAGGTAGAGACACAGAGGCACCTCTGCCTAGAGGGAAGTAAACTCTGGAAAAGAGGTTCTTATACAAGAAACCTTTTTTATATACCAAGAAAGCACCAAGGGATGAACACTGGGACACGTTCCTACGTTTTGGATTAAATCTCTGCTGCTCAGGAAGATTATTTTAAATGAGGCACAACATTTTATATTTAAGGATCCATTCTCTATGTTCTTTGGGATTGTCATTCCTGACTTCTGAGCTTAAACTTGTTTTCACTGCTCTTTTTCTTCTTCTGGGTTTTTTTTTATTTTTTTTATTTTTAAATTTAACAAATTACTTCAGCAACCATTTCCCCCTTATTTCTTAAATAACAGAATACAGTAAGTTCTACTATTGCATTGTAATTATTTTTTACCTTAACTAGTTGAAATGTTTCTGGGAAACAATTCTGTGCCTATAATTTACTTTTCATATAAAGTCAGAAGTGTACATTATATTAAAAACTAAGAATATAATCCAGTACTAATAATATATTTTAAATTTTTTAAATTTAAAACCAGTTTTTCATAATAATACTATTGTAATTGTTATTATTATTATTATATTATTATTGTTATTTAGAATAAATACCTTTCATTATATAAATGTTTTAGCCAACCAGCCTACCAGGTAGAGGGCATGGAAGCAAAGAAAGGAAGGCAGAGAACTGCATATTCTTCTGTACCTTCGCAATACTGATTCACTCCAATCTTTTGTAAGTCTTTCACTACCATCTCCCATACATATAAAAAGGCAATTTGCATCTTCAGAAAAAACTGAATTCTACTGTAAATTTTCAGTTAACCTCATGTACTACCCCATGAACTGCACCAGTAATTTGGCACACACAACTCTGGGGCTTGCACATCAAGGGATTTGTCTTAGCATCATTGAGTTGGCTCTTTAAAAGGTCATTTATTTAACCTGTAGCGAGAGCATCTCAGGACAAAGGAGTCAGATGGCAAAATGATTCCAGAAGACAATAAACATGCAAGTTTAGACAACTCTTCACTGCTACATTAAGATTTCAGTAAAATTATAACCACTGAAAACAAGACATTTTCATGTGATTTATTTCTGTATTGTTCTGTGCAGAATGATTTCACATGTCAAATACATCCGTTTGCAATAGGCATTGCTGCCTTCACAGGAGTACCACCAATTTAAACAGATGCTTTAAAATAAACAGAGGCTAGGATGCAAATTCCTATAATTTCTTAGCTTAGACTGCTTTAACAAAGCACAAAATTAGAATAAACTTCCTAGATCACAAAACTTACTTCTTTATTATTACAAGTAGCATTTGATGAATTCACTTTCAAAACTGTTCATAGCCTTAGCTTAAAATAACTTTTTTTCCTCCCCCCACCATTCTCCTTCAAAAATAGTCCCAAAATATATTGTTCCAGTAGACCAGGCCTTTTGCCTCATTTCCAGCTTGAGTGTATTTATAATTGTTTTCTCCCTTTTTGTTCTTGTACAAACCTTGGCTTTTAGCCTAAATGGTAGTATTTCTTCCAGTTTTAACCCTCCTACTGAATACCTTAACAAAGACCTGCCCTTTTGACTTGTTCAGCCTCAGATAACAAGCTCTGGCTCTTTGCAGAAGACATTCCTCCTTCTTTACTTATCCATCCAGCAGAAATTTTCTGTAATTATTTTAGTTTTAATTTATTGATCTTGGACATAGACAATCAAAACTAAGAAAGTATTCCAGATAAGCATCACCAGAGTCTTTATTTCAATTGGAGTTTCCTTTCTGACACAGTCATATCATTTTTGGGTTAAATTAATTCACAAATATTTAATATTGCTGTTATGTAGGACAGCCAAGTACATTTCCACCTTATTTCTTTGCTAAATTCTAGCTTTCAACAGAAGTGCGATATCAGTTGCAGGGTTGTTATGACCCACCCTTTAGGGGAAAGGTGCATCACTTTTCATTATCTATTATTGAATTTAATCTGATTTCTATTAATCCAGTTGAAATAAGATATTTTTATACAATACCATACTCTATACTGACAATGCTTACATATTTGTATCATCAACAAACACGATCAGTATTTTTACTGTATTTCTACCATAGCCATGACTGATATTATTAAAGAAGTTCAGTGACAAGTTATTTTTGGAATATCTCTAGTAACTACTGTGCATACTACTACCAGATATTGCAGAGCTGTCTTTCTCTGTTGGAAAGCTTTTATCCATCTTCTAATAATTCCATTAATTCTTGTCATTTGTAGTTTAACTATTAGTTTCTCCTGAGCTCAGTTTCAGGAAGATTGTATCAGGTGTTTTATTCATCTGTTAAATGAACCAAAAAATAGCATCTCAATTTACATAGATTGAGAACTTTATGGCATTTGCTTCCACCTTTTTCTGTGGTCTGTTGAATTGTCTCAGTATATCTGTGCATAAAATCTGCTTTTTGCAGATCCAGACATGGATTACAGCCATTTAATTCCATTTTTCTTAAATAAATCCTTTTTTTTGGTATTTTTTTTAATGAAAGCCCAGTTTTGATATGCTGGGATTTTTTTTTTACAGTCATAATCTGGTAAATACTCTACTTCTTATCAAAAATAATTTTAAATAATGCTACTTTCTGCAGGTTCATAGCCTAACTGATTAAAAGATGACTGGTCAGTATGCATACAAATATCTTATCATATCCTCAGCATTTTTCCCCAGTCTGTGCCTGCAAAGTCAAAGTTCTCAAACATTTCTTTAGTCAAATAAATTACAGACAAGACCTTCATTTATACTGATATAGCCAAAGCTGAGTTACAATAGATAATTGTTCATTCTATGTTACTCCAAGCAAAAAATACCTTCTTTTTTTTTTTTCTCTAATGATTTTGAAGTTTGTTAATATTTTTCTATGGCATAGGTCAGACACAAAGTCCATTTAGCTTTATGGAATCCCTGACTGTTTCTACTGTCAAATGGTTAGAGGAAGAGTTTAGGAACAAGTTTTGGAACTGTGCATGGTGGATTCTTCTCTTGGTATGTCCTATGCGGTTTTGGGAGTTCGCACACAAGTACCTTCCTAAATCAAAAATTGCATGGCACTTTAGAGATCTTCATTTTCATGAATGTAGCTATTTGGTTCTTGTCATTTTTATACCTCAACAACCTAACATCGTGCAATGAATAACAAAATTTAATTGTGTTCTGTAAAGATATTATTTTTAGAAACAAAATTTTTATCAATTTAAGTCATTCAGCCTGCTGTTAAGAGAAATAGTGTGTCACTTCCTGTTTACCTGTACTGCAAGTTGCATGATTCTTCCTGGAAAAGCCTTGCATAAGTAATGCATGACTTTGCAATGCCTCTACATTAATTTAGTTGCTGTTATCTCTCTGTACATTTTTAAATTCTAACACATATGCCAGGAGTTAACCCCAGTGGTATCTGTCATGTAAAATTTCTCACTCTGGCTCTGCTGAAGTGGTTGGTCTGGCAGTGTTTGGCACAGCGCTGTCCTCACCAGGGCATGACTGCTGAGGAGCCTGAAGAAGAAAATATGCTAACAAGCCTCTGAATAGCAGGATAATCTGCACATAGGAATGCTGAGAACAATTATTTTCTTGCATTTATTTAGAACTACCCTTGCTGCAGCTTGTGTTCATTACCTTTCAAATTATTTGCTTCTGTGAAAATACTGTCCCAGAGTTGAAGATGGCAGTAAGAAGCCCCTATCTCTTCAGGCAAAAAAGGAATCAGCTGCTTCAGCCTCTCTCAACACAGCACATGCCACAGCCCCTGGCCCCCCCTTGGATATGCTGCAGAACTCCTTAGATGGCCACACCAAATTAAACCAGTCTATGTAACCCACTTTCAGTATCTGAAAGCAAATTCTTCGAAAAAGTGTAAAGCAAGATGGAAGTGATACTAATCTAGTGTTTACTCAAGCATCCAGTAATCTGTGGAGTATACATGTCTTGACTCACTGGGGGTACCTTTGTGTGCAAAAATCTTATTTTTTATTATTCCACTTAAGCCTTTCCAGTCATGTACCTGCAATATTCCAAACATGGTCTTCACAGCTGTCTCACTATTTGGTGCTACTGTATGTACATGAGCTTCAGGATCTGCATGATCATCTTGAATTAAAACTAAAAAACTGATATGGAAATTGACTGTAACATTTAAAAGAAAATTAGTATTTTCTCTTTAATTAAGCAGTTGAAGAAAAACAATAAATTCTTCAAAAGAAAATCAGGGGCTTGGAGGAAAGTAAACAAACAGTATCATGAAGACTCATATTTCAGTAGAATTAAGAAGCTTTATCAGACCCTAGATGCTTTTTTGCTAGTCCCAAATACATAATGAAAATGCCATTTTTATTTATTTCCTGGTTTAGATCATCACATTCTTCCATGATGAGAAGCTTCTCAGGTCAGAGGCCACATCTTACAGTGGTGTTATTTAGAGCACTACAATTTATCCTGTTACATGGAGAACATGGGTTGGATTGTTGCTTAAGATTTATAGTTACTGGCCTAAGGTATAAAAAAGTTGCTGCTAACTTGACAATGAAGAAAACATTCCGCAAAGAGGTGAATTCAGGACAGAAATACAGAATAATTCTGTCTAATTTTGTCCTCATCTGCAGAGTGATACAGTCACGATCTTTGTATCACTCTATAGATTGTGTTCTAGTTTAGCCTGTTGAATGAACCCTCTGTTTCACATTTTAACAAGATACTTACCAAGAAGTACAAAGATAGCTGCCTTCACCTCTGAAGTGATAATGAACAGGAGATAACAACAGTTTGAACAGCTGCTGCCCTTGGAAGCAGAAACTCCCACCTTCTCAAAACCCTGACAGATCACGAGCAAAAGAAATCCAATCACAATACACAACAGCAAAAATCAGCCACATGGTGTTATGCTCTATATATTCTACAACTATTCTGATTTATTTATGTAAGTCTCTGCTTTTAGCTGATCATTTGTGTGATTTATGTAGCTGCCTCACAATGGGTAATAAACTGAAGCAATTATTTGGTCATCAGTCCCTGTAGGTATTTTTCTATGCTGCTGTTCCAAGGACAATAATGAAAGTTTTGAATAATAAAGCAAAATGAGCACTTTTCACAGTGAATGTTGAAATAATTGTGTTCCACTTTTTTAGCAAAGACTTACATATGCAATTTATATACATATATAAATACATATATTCATATGTATTTAACCAAAAGCAAAGAGCAGAACATGAAGATACTTATTATTTATATATAAAGACTTTAATCTTTCAGTTACCTCCTCTTTTCAGCCCTCTGTCCTGGATCACTGGCAGTGTGAGAAAGTATCACTGCCACAGAAATAAAAAACAGACAAGAGAACAAAGGAAAGAGAACATAAAGACATCAAAAACAATACAGAGACTGTGCGACTGTGCTAATGAAATGTAATCTCATCTGCAATCCCTTTATGTAGGTTCATCTAGAGCTGAAGAAGGAGCAGTGTAACTACTAAAAGCAGCCTAATAACACAGCTTTTAGACTCTAAAGTTGAAATTGTCAGTAATTCATGAGTTAAAAGTTTGCTTTATTTCCTCATAAGCCAGAAGGCTCCTAAGACAACCAAACACAAAACAGCCTAACATAACAGTGTTTGTTTTTTTGGTATTAATTTTTAAACTAAACTCCCCCATTTGCTTTCTTGCATTTCAGTTGCTTTCTGATTTATGTGGTTTTCTCTTTTTCTAGTCACAATATGTCTTGTAAGCTGAAGGATCATCAGTCAATTTTATACTCAGAATTTTTTAAACAACTATTATTTAGGGGAAGAGGTCTTACAGTCAGTAAAATAATCAAAATATAAAGGAATTCAATTGAAAGAAGGATCCTTTTTAGTACAAGATAAACCACTTGCAGATAATTTGAAGATCTTTGAAAAATATTTATGCATCTTTGTAATGTCAGTGGTGCTTTTATCTCCACGCAATACATCTATTTTTTGGATCAAAAGTAATTTTTCATGTATATTGATCAGAAGGAAAAAACTCCCTAAACTCAATTATACTTATTTTTGCTTTTCCTGAATGTACAAATTAGCTCCTTTGCAATATGTGTTAAACTGTTTGAAGGGTTATCCATGGAATGGTAAATTTAAACCTAAATATTTGTACTAAAACTTTGACTATATTCACCCAAGTAAGGGGCAGAAATACAGTGTGAATTATACAAATAGTAGTCAGTGTTACAGATCATACTGTAACTTCATAAAAACCCTCTCACAAAAATACGTCTAAAGAAGTAGTAGAGAATTCAGCTTCTTTTATGTTTTTGCCCAGTATTTGAATTTAATGAGATTTAAGCTGTCACATTCCTTTCCATTCTTTTTATTTATTTGTTTGCAGCTATTTACACTGGAAAACTGATAAAAGCATATGCATAGAGTTGAAGAAAACCCAGTATTCCAGACCTGTTCAAAATTTTTTCAATGGGTAGAAAGGGGGTTCAGAAGCTCCCTTTAAGCCTCTTTTATCAATAGAAAAATTACTGAATATTGCAAACAGATATAATCAACCATAATGTCTGATATTGCTGTAGATGAAACGAGCAGTGCACCCAAACAAACAAGCAAACCTTGGTTATTCAGCTGGAGGCTGAGGAGTGGTAACAACTAATCCCCCAATCTGTCAGCTCCCGTGGTCACAGTCTCCTGCCAGCCCTCGGTACTGGGGAGTCGGTGCTACAGATCGTGCTCCACTGGTGCTCACGTACGGCTAAAGTGTAAGGCTGGGTTAACAACTGCAAATGAAATCAAGGTGAGTGCATGTTCTAGATGGTATTTTAAAAATCAAGATTTATGACTTCTACTTTCGGTAAGACATCCTGTAATTGTTGTATTTTCCTCCTCCACCTACTCTCATTGTGAGCAGATGAATACTCATGTAAAAATACCTTGCCATGCCTATTTAAAAATACAATACCCTGATAATTACATGTGAGGAACAAACATATATGCTAAATAGGGGTAGGATATCTGAACAACATGCTTTATTCCAATGCATAGAGTACTATGTGGAGTCCTTCAAGGCTTCATTCACTACAGTTACAGAATTCATAGCCTCATATAAATCTTCTAAGTTGTATCACCCTCCAAAACTGTATCAAATACACCAAATTGCCTGCTACAGTGATCTATGACTAACTAAAATTTTGGAAAGTATATGTACATTTTTCCTCAATGTCAAGGTGTAGTCTTGCATGCAACACCCCAAGCCAGGCTTTTAATTTGTTTTTGTCCATAACCACAAAAGACTGAACTCACCCATGCAAGCAGGTAACTCCTGAATTTGATGTAATGCTAGTGTCTCTGTATGGGTAATTAGCAAAAGACAATTACAGTTCTGTAAGCACTGTAAGACACAAGCTGAATAAGGATTTTTTACTCCCCTTTTTTTTTGGTAGTGTCTTTCTTATACTGATAAAGATGTAGCAGCTAACAGTTGTTTGCATTATGCTAGAGTAATAACATGATATTAATTTCATGCTAAACAGAATTCCTTAGTTGACAGTAGATGGTACCCATAAATTCTAACTCTCTTTCCAGCAATCTTTTAAATGATGACCATGCCAGAGAAGGTTAAATATGTTTTCCTGGGATGATTTCCTAGCCCAGAAAAATTATAGTTTATTATGTTGCTCTCAAACCAAGATAATTGTGCATGAAGTTATCTGATTTGTTTGTTGTTTTTTTTTTTTTCTGGTTTGGTTTTGTCATTATTGCTTTGTGTTAGTTGATATCTGTATGTGATTTCCTCTGGCTGCTTGCAAGGGACATATAACCCACATGCCGAACCACTAGTTTGCACACAGGTGCTAGACCGTCAAAAGCAGTTTTAAAGTTTTTCTAAGAATATTAACTGCACTACCACTCAGAGCTATAAAAATGTCATATCTATTTAAGATTATTTAAAACAAGATCTATTTAAGATTATTTGCAACATACTAAGTTACTTTGATTTCAAGAAGGAATGTCTTATGTTTTTATAAGCTCTGTTGGATGTCTGAGGTACAGGTTCTTCTTCCTGTAGTTGAAACACTGCACAGAGTGTTGTATTTTTGTATGGGAAGGAAGTGAGGAAAAGGATGGGTGGAAGGTGTCTTACAGCCTTTCCGTTCTCAAGGTTTCTGTCTAAGCAAAGCAGGGTTCCTAGGCTCAAAGTCCAAGCATAGTTTTGGTTACATAGCAGCAGGTAAAGCAGGACTTTCCTGGAACAGCAGGTTCTGCTGCAATTCCAGACATTGTGCCAGGCAAAAGTGAATTACAGAACTTATAAGGAAAAGCCTAGCCACGTACACTCACCCAAACAAGGACCCTTCCTGGAGCTTTTGTGCAATGCAGTTTGCAAGAGACTGGGATGGGCTGAAAACTTCCCTGAATTGTTTTGATCTTCACTGAGTCTTTCCATAAGAAACTTCAGGAAGGCACAGATACCTGCATTTTGAGCCCAAATGTCCACACCCCTGAAGAAGCCATGTGAGGTCCAAGGCTGTCATAGTTTGACATGGAAGTAATTCAGGGAAGTGAAGGAAAAAGTTTTTGTTTAACAAAAGTACTTTTTTGTTGCCCCTCTGCAACTGCACAACATCTAGGTATCCAAGTGTCCCAACTACATGCATGCATATCCAATTAATGCATATGCTTATGAGTCTATCTATGCATATACTCACCTGCAAAAGATCCAAAAAATAATCTGACAAATGCATGTGCCTGTACTCAAATCACATGCACAAATATGTGTAATACTTAAAATGCAGCTGTATGTGTAAGTGGGAAAAAATTTGCATATGGCTGCATAGATGATACAAGACATCCATTCCATTTTTTCAGCAACTACAATAATTGCACTGTATGAATAGAGAACTACAAATTCTTTTAGTATGCCTGTCCAACTCTTAGAAATTCCTATTCCTGGCATATTTAGTGAAATTGGGGAATTCTGAAAAGGGATGATATTTATGGTGTTTTGCACATGATGATGGCAGGAAGAGAAAGATAGGTTGAACTGGAAGAGGAAAAATACCTGTCAATTATTCTGTTCTACCTGCAAGCAGAAAAAGCCAAAATTACTCTTTTTGATCATTTTCCTAGGTGGAAATGCTATTTTGGCAGTTTTTCACAAGCTATGTCACTTCATTTTAATGAACCATTTTTCTTGTGAAAGTCTTTAATTTCAAAATGGCTGACCCATCCTAAGAGGACAAATACAACTTGTTAGTCAAAGTACTTGTTTTTACTAAACATTTCTTTGAGAGGGACAAAGGGGGAATAGAACTTGAGAACTGACTTGAAAGACATGCAGCAACATTCAGTTTCCATCCATCTGATGATTTTAGTTAAACCTCATGACACTTCTTAGCACCAATAAATCTAACAGTTCTTGCTAGTACCTAAAGAGCTACGTGGAAGGTCAAGATGAAACATGACTGAGGCTCAGATGCACAGATTGAGACTGTGTCGTTACTCCTCTCTTCAATTTACTCACCAAATAAAAATGGTGGGGCAATGGCAATAATAGGAGCTCTTCATATAGAAGGAAGGAGAATCCTGACCTTCTTTATCAGACTCCCTTTTCGTACTATGTAGTTCCTGCCATTTTCACATGAATATTCCTTCATCTTGCCCAGAACAATGGCTAATCTTTTTCTAAAACAAAGATTTGGAGGAAGACTTAATATGCAAGTTAATGTTTCTATAAAAATCAACATACTTCCTATTTTAGGTGCAACTATCTGAGTTATTCACAGAAAAGTGATTTTCAAGGTGTGGTCAACAGATTCCTGTGAGCACTTCTTTAAAAGCAGCACTTAAATATTCTTTTGTATGACGAACAGCTGCACACCATATAGTTGCTCCTGTCAGCTGCTTGTCAATAACATTTTTTAAAACACACTTCCCCCCACCTCCCCAGTTATTACTATGCAAGCAATTGTTGTGCTAACTTTAAGAATGATAAGCAATAAATAAAAGGTCTGTGCAAGGAAGCCCTTTACCCATTTAAGATCTCTCCCACAGAGATAATTATTACGTCTTACAGTTGGATTACTGCCTGAGGCAGAAAGTTGAGCAGGTATGGGAAGGATTAAGTTTAAATGGTAGAATTGTTAAGGAATACTTCCACATAATGAAATAAGACAAAACATGAAGAGTAAGAGTTAGATTTAATGATCGGTGTAAATTATGAGTGAACTAATCTCTTACACTTGTTTTCTTTCTGAGAATTGAGGAAAACATTGGGTTTAGGTAATCAGTACCATATTTAAACAAAAATATATACATTGCATAAGAAAAAAAGCAATACTGAAATTTGAAAGATTTTTGTTTTGTGTAAGAAATTAAAATGATGCACTAGTGAAAAAGTGTAAATGGGAATATTTTAGTAGTCAAAATAAATATTTAATAAAAACCACACACCCAAGACAAAGTATCAAAACAACAGAACTTAGTATTTGAAAGAACACTACCTACATTGTCTTGTGTTAAACATGACTAAATTCAGTGGTTTAATTATTATCACACTGCCTTGAGCAAACATTGCTTATATTAGTGTTGTAAAAAGTCATGAGAATAGAAATACTGTTGTAATGACAGAAATAGTAAAACCAGATTGCTATAAACAAGGAAGAATTTACTACACCAAGGAGTCAATCCACAGCCATTGATACAAAGTCAACAAAATGGACTACTGCATAGCATACTGGTTACTGTACCAAAGTGCATTTATCAGCATTCAATGAACTGAGGAAGAAACCACCCTTTATATAACAATTTCTGAAAGCAATCAGATGATTGACAGCTGAAGAAACCCCACACATTTCATTTAAAAAAAAAGCAGAGTCTAAAGATCTTAAGAGCACCATAAGACTTCTTACCAGGTAAGAGAGTACAAGCCATTAGCATCGTAAATAAAGAACACCTAGAAGTTAATATATCATTCCATATTTAGAATGCAACTGAAAATTTTAGTGTGTTGTTGCATCCTCCTATACTACACCCAGTGGCATTTTGATGACTTTGTTAAGTTCTGGAAACAAATAATGCAAAGAAAAACTGTTTTTCTTGTTCAGCAGAGGTCTAGAAAAATTTCAGCTGATGTCTAAACTGAAATGTAGATAATGAGAATACAAACAGATTTGTTGGGGGAAAGAAGGAATGTCTGGTTTATCCCACTAATTCACCATTCAGTTCTTCCACTGAGTCTTTGAAAGTAGCATTACTTAATATCCCTGACTACCAACGACTTTTATGAGTGCTATTTTCTCACTATTAAGGATTCTGCATTGAAGATTTTTCTCAACCCTTCATCCTTCAATTCCCACCCATCCCTCCATCATATTTAAAAGTTGTGGTTTTCTCACATAGAGCATTGTAATGCCTTTTGCTGCTTGATAAGTGATATGCAGTCAACATTATTTCTATTTTCAAAGCACTGAGAACACTTTCCAGTTGGCTCACAAATTAAGCAATAATTAAAAATAGTATTTTCCCCTTATTCTCTTGTGACATGGTAAAGACTATTCACCATTTAATATACGCTCAATTTCTTCTAGTCTTTTCAATGCAGCAACTCTCTTTTTCTCAATGTCTTTGATTTCTTTTGTAGATTTTTTGGGAGTCTCTTTGTCCACACTGCTTTTCTCTGTTGGTTTCTTATTTTTTGAGTGCTCTTTATTATCAGCTGTTGATTGGGTGGTTGTCTTCTCACTTTTTGCTTCTTTCAAATTCTGAAAAGAATTTTTTTTTGCTGCTGTAGCTGCAGTCCCATCTGATGGAAGTGATGACTGTTCCATAGCACCAAGTGATGCAATTTTACTTCTAACTATGTTTAGATGACGCTGAATATACTCTTCATTAGGTGCCAGTGCTAGTGTTTCAACCAGACATTTTTCTGCCTTTATTAAATCTTTTTCTTCAAAATAAACCACACAAAGATTATGTTTTCCTTGTACATTGTTGGGGTCAAGTTCCAAAATTTTTTCAAAACACTTTTTTGCTCCAACAATATCCTTCTTTTGGTTCATAAGGATATCTCCTTTCAAAATCAGACCTTTGGTATGATCAGGGTAGTATCTCAGTAGGTCTTCCAAGACAGGCAAAGCCATCAATTCTTTTCCTGTCTGAGAATAAAGCAGGGCCAAATTGAACAAAGCACTTCGGAAGTTTGGTTGTAACCTTATAGCTTTCTTCATCCACGCCTCTGCTTCCATGTCTTTTTTGTCATCCATTGCTAGCATACCCAAATTGAAGTATCCATTTGAGTCCTGTGGCTCTTCTTTCACATAATGTAGCAGTCTTTGTTTAGCTTCAGGTCGAAGTCGAGCATCACCTAAGTGACAGAAAATGCATTTAATTCTCAAGATATTTCCTGAAACATTTACGCTGAAGGATTTTTAAACTGTAAAATGCTAATCTTTATACAAATTAAAATGCAACCGTAAAAGGGAAAGGGTTTAAAATGCTACTTTTCATCATAGCTGTGTAACAGCAAAACCAAATGTTATCTACCTTCTTTATAGAATGAAATTATATACAGTTGACTTCTAGCCAAAGTCAGCATCATTACTCTATTAGCTATTGAATGATATTTAAGTTTGGTATAACAAGTACAAGAGGTGTCTCTACAAGCTTAAGAGAAATTATTTTCATGCACAGTTGAGCAAATGGAATGCACAACAGACATCAGATCTGACAAACCAGCTCTTACAGAGGCAAACTTTGAGTGGAAGATCTCGTTTTATTAAAGATAAGATTGAAAGAGTTTAGACAGAGAGCACATAGGGTGACTTCTAATGTAGGCTGGCTAAGCTATCTTCCAACACTAAAACAATAAAACCTGTAACATCTATATTTTAATTTGCACCAAAGTTTAAAAAAGATTTAGTAAATTTTATCTGACAATACCCTAGGATTAGCTAGATATGCTTGTGGTCTGTGCTATTTTACTGAATGATACAATGAATATATTTTAGTAATGAATTCCAGACAGACTTACTGAAGGATAGGGGAGCTGCTTTCATCTGCCCTCTTTCACTCCCTGAAACAATATTGCACCTTCTAATATGAATAAGTGAGTACTAAATAGTTAATACTTCTGCTTGTTTGAAGGTGTTTGTACTTCTACAGACAAGGAACAAGGCATGTCTTGAACTACCTAATTTACAATGTGAGAAGAGATGGAAAATTATCAAGTGTCTTCAGCTTCAATCAACTCTCTTTTATCTTTCTTAGGGGCAGTTTACCATCTCAACAAAAGGGAAACAAATATTAGCAGCTCACCTGCCAAATACTCTTTGCTACAGCCTTAATTCACTAAGGGCTCACCCTTATCCACAGATCTATATATATGAAAAAACAAACTCATGAAAATCCAACTGAATTCATCCTAATTAGCAGTATCACAGAAAAACCTATGAAAACATTTGTATTTCTAGAGCTGGATTTAAGCCCAGAAACGTAAGCCAGATTTTTGAGTCAATAATTAAGTCAAGCACTATAAATGCGAACCAGGTATTAAATGTATTTTACTAAGTACTATCTTTATACAGGCATTATTTTGAGGATGTTTGATTAACAGTATTTTTATATGTGTAAGATACATTGTAAAATAGCACTTGTATTAAAGATGCTGATCAGCTAAGGTATATGTACACTTTGCACCAATTCCATACACTATAAATTACAAAGCTGTAATAAACAGTTTCTTTTTTGAAGATGCTATGTACTTCTTTCCAAAACCAAAAGACTTAATAAAAAAAATTAAATAGTATGGATCCTATAAATGCAAATACGCAATATGCACAGAAGGGACAATTAACGTACCGGATTCCTGCATTAGCAGTGCTGAATTGAATAATGCCAGTTTATGCGCTGGGTTGAGTTCCAGAGCTCGGTTGAAATTCTTCAGGGCTTCTGTTGGATCTTTCAGTTCAATGTAAACAATTGCCAAGTTGTACCACAGGTCTGCATTGGTTCTGTCTAGTTCTAGAGCTCTAAGGTAAGCTTCCTTAGCTTTCAGAGGTTTGTTCATTTTTAAAAGTAATTCTCCCCTGTTGAAGAACCATACTTTTCTTGTTACTCATATGAAAATCGACAGGTTTTTTTAAAGTTTGTCTTCCTACAGAGAGTAGATGCCAGAAGCAGTGTTTTATTAATTTAGTTTTAAGCACAAAACAATACAAGACCCTCTTCTATGTTCTATTCTTAAAGTTTTCAGTTCTCAAAAACTGGTGTAAAACAAATGCATAAGCAGGACAAGAACAAAAAAGGAAGTGATGAAGCGTGCCTGATTTGGCTCTGTAATTACACTGCAAAGCTATAGTTCAGGCATCTTTGAACATCCCTAATTCCCAGTGGGAATCACAACAAACAAAATAGTGGACAGAAGCCTCAATATCCTCATCCACATTACTCTTAACTGAAATGCAATAATGTCAACTAAATAGTTATGACTTGCATTTTCTGGACCATCTTTAACAAAAAAGTATAAAGAAAGCTCTATGGTTCACACTAACCAAAAACTTTTTAGTTCAAAACTAAACTATGAGGTTAGAAATTACAGATTCATGAAGAAATCTAATGGAAGTGTCTTTCTGTATTGTTTGAATACAAAACCTACATGGAAATATGCCATTTGAAGTAGAAATTTAAAAGAACGGGACTTGTAATGAATAATTGATTATTGTCCCAAATCTTCACCTTCTCACTTGGAAATGCAACAATTTCAGAAGCTAATTGAACTGTATGAACTAAATAGTGTTCACAGTATGACAAATATAAAAAAGTTTATTCAAGAATACATATCTCTAAAATTAGAAAATATACCTGCTGATGTAAGCCTGCTTGAAATCCGGCCTCATACTAATTGCTTGTCGATATAACTGATCCGCTTCTTCGAGGCGAGATTCGTTTGCTCGAATTAAGTTTGCAAGATTGATATAAACATTTAGATGGTTAGGAGCAACTCTTGCTGCATACTTTTTCCCTGGAATAATCTGTCAAAATAATATATGTACCAAAGACAGATGAGGAAAAATATGAAAGATGATCAGTATGGAACTCCTTTTCACTCTGCCACATTTGTTTTAGGGTACTACTGGACATTATTGTGTAGGCTCTTGATAATGATAAAGAATAATAATTTTTTTCCCCAGAAAAATCATATCGAAAAATAAATAGAATATTATCTATGTTTTCATAGAAATAAAGAATAAAAAGCTTGTACAATATTTAATCTCTGCTACTACTTAGTTTGGTTTATGTAGATAGCCATTTGAAACCAAACAGACCTTGCAAAACTTTCCCCAGTCACACAAAAATATTTCCTACACCCTAAACTGACATTCTGTCAGACATTTTAATTCCTTTTTATGACCCCTCAGCCTGAGAAAAGTGTAAATAAGATTTTACAACCAATGACTTGCCAACTGATATAGAAAAGTAGTGAGGAGAGATGAAAATGCTATGACATTTCAAGTGCTGTTCTGTTTATACTTTATCCATTTAGAATCTTCATATTGTTTAAAAGAACAAACTTCTAATTGCCATGCTTCTACTCAACTGGCTGCTTATTTTTGCTGCCAGTCTCATTTTCACCACAGCTTTTATTACCTTCACACATTCTTCCAAATACTACTCTCTTTTTCTCTAAACAGCTTGAACAAGTAAAATTTCCTAGGTATAAATATAATTTCACAAATAGAAAAGGTAACAAAACACATGAATATAAAAGCATGTTCAGGCAAATTTTTTTTGTTGCTGCTGTTTCGAACCTCCAATGCTGTATTTAAGCCTTCTCTGAAGGGCTCAGAAACTCAGTCACCATCAATGTATTAGCTGTGAGTGAAAATAAACCAATTGTGACTAGAAACTGTATGTTTTGGCTGCTGCTTTCTTTTACAACCTCAATTTCAGGCAAAAAAAACCCCAAAAAACAAAACAAAACAAAACAAAAAAAACAAACCCAAAACATAACAGAGCATTATAAAAAGTAAATTAAAACAGATATAGCAGAGTTCCAAGTCAGCATTTTTTAACAGCCTAATTTTTTCATCTATAGCTTTTAAAAGAACACTGATAAACTTTAAAATATACAGCCACACAGAGTCATGGGAAAAGAACCAAAAAATATATCACAAATAGAGGTCCTGTGCTGTGGTGGTAGATAAAATAAAGTTACTAATTACCTGTGGCATCAATGATTTAGCAATCATATATGATTCTTCAGCTTCTTTTGTTTTGTTTAGGTTTTTGTAAGTTCTTCCTACATTCATGTGGGCACCAATATCATCTTAATAAAGAAAAGAATGGAATTTAACATATTTCCATGCAGTGAGTATAATGAATTAAACACTTCTGCATTCAAAGTAGCATGAAGTACCGGTACTCTGATGATACATCTCCATCACCAAAAGAAGAAAGCAATTTTATCAGTTTTTATCTTAATTATGAAGCTAATAATTTAACCAGGAACTGGTTAAAGAGGTATCATAAAATTAAAACTGTAAAAAGTTTAAGGTCCTATCATACTTCCCTGTATCGAATTTTTTGCTATAATAGAGGCATATAAATTGGACGTTATTTATTAATCTTCTAAAAGGAAAGATTTTTCAGTACTGCCTGGAACTTCCTTTGTAACAATAAGTAAAATGGATTAAATGTGGTATTATTGAGATTTTTAAAATTTTCTTGCACACTTCCTTAGTTTTGAATAAAAAATAAAGCCATATTTATACTCCACAGCTCAAGTTAATAAATAATGTCATACAAGGAATAGTTTTGAAAGTATTTGCAGCTTTTTATACACAGAAACTTCTTCTGGAAGACTTTTTTAGTTTATTTCCAAAAATCCTGGATCAATTAACTTACTATGTGACTTTGTCTGACGTTCAGTTGAAGCAAAACAGTCCATTGAGAAGCTGTTAGTAAGCTAAGTATACTTAAATACCAGGAGAGAAGAGATGGCAACTAGTCAAAGCTTTACCTGGTTGCACTTGTGTGGCCTGTATGAAAAACTGCAGAGCTCTTTCAAAATTTTTTTCATTTTCTAATGCATGCCCCACATTGTTCCATAGTTTTGCATTGTTCTTATTTACCTAAAACCAGAAAAAGATACCAAAGCATAAGGTATTTAGTTGAAATTACTTAGCAATTGAGTTTCTCTTAACAATATCTTAAGACATTAAAATGTATTGCAAATGACAAATTTCATCAAGCTTCTATATGCAAAGAATAACAGGACACTATACACAGAATGATTACATTGATCTTGTGCAACATCAATTTGTTTTAGTTATTTGCTCCTCGAAATATCAAACACCTTAAAATTCATTTTAACTGTTATGGGATATTTTGCCAACTGCCTTATCGTGCCATATGAACTTAGAAGAAATAATTCTATGCCTCAAACTTTTTGTAGATTTTTGTACTGAAACATATCCAGCTTTCATCCAGACAGGAGAATAAATTCAACTGCTTTGACACAAAAAAAATTATCATCTATTTTCTGCATAGGAATTTCTCAATGTGCATCACACTGCTTTTAGAGCACCCCCAAAAGCAACTAATTAGATGTCAATGCTCTCAATATAGAAATTAATGTGTTGAAACAAGCCTAATTTTTGTCCATTTTTATAATGTTCCACTGCAGCTTTTTAAGAACAGTAACAAGAACTTCCCATTATCCTTTCCAAACAGAATACAGTACCTTTAAAGCAGACATAAACAAAGTGTACTCCGACTCCCAATCCCAGTTTCTGTGCAGTGTTTTTAAGGCATGAGTGAATAGCACCGCAGCCAAACAAACCCAAGAAATTTTTCTTAGCACACTATTAAATAAAACAAACAAAGACTTGTTGTAAGCACACCAACAATTATAATTTTTATTCAAATAAGTATCTCATATGCTAAAAGACAAACAAAGGATCACATTTGTGATTAGCACACTCCGGAGTTTGAAAGGAAATAATGCTCAATTTCAGATTAATTTTGTTTACCTGCTTTTGTTGTTATGCCCATGCAAGTCCTTTAATAAGAACAAGTCCAATTCACACAACACAATAGAATTTGTATAGAATGTTTACAGAAATTATACTTCTCTTATAACTTATCTGTAATTTAGGATAATAAATATGATGCCAAAAAGTGAGGTTCTCATAAACACTGTACAAAATGGTATAAAATGAAAAAAGCAACTAAAAAATAATCTCATACTTTTGTTTCACATCAGACAATTCCACACATATTCTTTACTGCACACATTGCAAATCGTTCCCACACTGCAGAACACACCCTAATGGAGAGGTCTGTGGAGGCTACCCAATCTTCCATCAGCAAATGTAATCCTAGTGCTACTGTAATATCAAAGTTGGAAAAAGGTTTAGTGTCTTTCTAGCAATTTTATTTATAAAGCTGCAAACTGGGGCAAAGGTTGCTCTCTGTGACAAGTTTGTCAGGAATAACCTTCATTTTGTGTATTTTTCTGGAGTTTAAACATGACAGATAATAAAACATACACATTAACATGCTGATCATTTGGTTTCTGGATTCTAATTCTATTATGAAAAAGATGTCAAACATTCAATAGCCTTCCCACAGTTATGAACACAATTTGTTTTTAAAAAAGCTCTCATTCTTGAGTGAACATACAGGTGTTCACCCTTAACCGCTATTTCTCATATTTGGCTTTTGGAACAGTTGTTCACTCTGCTACCTATTTCACAAGGGTTTAATAAAAACAGCAAGGTTTTTTTTTATCCCCCCACCCCACACCCCATCCACTTCTAAGATTAACAAAATGTTTATGTTCTGTCTAGCATGTTTGGTTTTAAAAATATAAAAAAGGGGAACCGAAAAATTAAGAGAGTAATTCTAAACCACTGCCAAAGTGATCAATAAGAACTGGCATATACAATAATCTGTAAACCCATCAGGCTTATAAGAAAGTTTTCTTCTTTCCACATATTTCTAAAGCAAGGACCCTTACTTTCTCATTTTAGAGAACTGATTTCCGATGTTTCTGTAGTAAATGACACTAGCTGCCTAATTTTTCTCCCCAGCCATCCTCTCCTGGTTCCTTGCTTTCTTTCACATCACTTCTATTTTTACTGCCTCATAGTGGGATTTGTGAGAAATCCACAACATATCACTAATTTCTTATTATCCAGTACTATCAGCTTCAGCAGCACCAGTTAGTGTACATTTTACTGCAAGGCCTCCTCTCTAATAATAGCAGACAACAGACTGCAAATTGCTGCCTTTCCATTTGTCTGAACTGGCATTAGGATACCACTGGGCTAAGGGTAAAGCATCCACATCAGTGGGAGATATGTCCAAATCAACGCAGAAGATACCAGAAAACATAAAAGCGTGTACAAAACATGTTTTTAGAGCACAAATTTTAAGAAGAAATTGTTAACCAAAGAATTGTTTTGTTTAAAAAATACTAAATGGCTCTGATATCCATTCCTAGCATGGCATTTCTGGAAATTAAATTTTTTACTGATAAAATTTTCAGCAACTTTAGTTGGCTGATTCACATGCATTATATAAACTTCAGTCAGTAATCAACTTTGAATAAAGTTAAACCAGTTTTGATTTATACTAATCTATTATTTTTATAGAAGATAACCATATTTATGGCTATGCAAGCTTTCCCATTAGGGCTTTTTATCAGTATGAATTTATTTACCTTTTATTTGACAATTTCTTCCATCCATGTGCTACTAAAATGCAGAATCCCATGCTAGGAACATATAAAACTCGCTCTGCTACTACGAATCCAACAGGAAAAAACAGGTTTGATGCAGGAATGAATGGTAGCACTATTAAGCAGAGAGCCTAGAAAGGAAATACAAATAACATTAGCAATCAAGATATTAGTGACAAACTGTACCCAAGAAACAAGTTACAAATTACAAAAATAATCCCATAAAACCAGCCATAAATAGCAGATATTCAGTCTTTTTTTTTAAAATATTCAGATCTGTTTTACATTGAGATCGCTCTGAATATGACAAGTAGTAACCTGAAAATGATTCTATTCCTTACTTAAGGGCTTGAAAGTCTATTTGCTTTACTACACTACAGAAAGAGGACAAATAAATAGGATCAACAGATCAATTAAATTCAAAACAATGTTTTAGTGAGAGTTCCAGATACAGAAACAAGACAGCTTAAGAAGCTTGGACATTATCTGACAATTAAAAATTTGTATCAGCTTATTTGAGGCATAAAACAGCTATTCCAACAGTACAATAGAGTCTGTTTTGTGTTTCTGTAAGAAATGTGAGTAACAAAATCAGAATCAGTCACCAAATAAACATCACTTTTTGGACAGAGTGCTAAGAGTACCTCAAAGTATTTGATATTACAATGAACTTAAGAACTGCACAACTGTAGTTGTTAGGTTGGGGACTGACTTCTCATCAAAAATTGTGTTTATTTAGAGAGAAATCCATCTGTTGCAAAGAAAGTGGACATGATCAATTGCTTTAAGTCCTGGATGACTGTTAAGTAGCAGATTTCCAATCTCTAGTTCCAGAAAATACATGAATAATTATTTCAAAATATCTGGCCTCCAAGTTATAAAAAAATCCCCTACAATAACAAACCTACAGAAATGGATTTTTTTTTTCTTTGAAGAAAGAAATTTTCCAGAAACTTTCAGTACAACTGGCTGTCTAGAGTTAAGCATGAAATTAACTGCCTCTTCCACACTAAAATCAGTTAAATAATCCAGTTTGAAAATCAACCCAGGATTACACATATAAAAATGCAACACTGATTTAAAACTTTAAGACTTTATCTTGTATTTCAAGGATATTTCAAGAATATGCACATGGATCATTAATGCAGCTCAGCTGTTGATCCACAGCATTTCATTAAGCTTCATGAAAACAAAAACACAACTGAGCCCCACAACATACAGAATACATTGATTATCTGGGGATATTAATGGCTTACTGGAATGCAGCAATAGGCTTGGGCCTATCTTATTGTTTCATTTTGTAGCACATAACAATTAATATTTAATATAAAATATTGCATTCCCATTTCCTATGAAATTTGCTTACAGGCACTTCAATGTTGGAGAAAATCAGTATAATATTGAAAGTTATATACACAGTATAGGTATAGATAAAGGAAAACAACTTGCATTAAACCAGGACTATACTGTGTCAGGTGACATTGAGGCTTGCATGCCAGAGTGAATGATCTCAGAAAATCCTTCCTACAAAGGCACTTGGAATAATAAAAACACATGTAAAAATACCACCTTCAAACAAAAACTGACTTACACCAACATAGGCTAACAAACCCATTAACCCCTTCCTCTTGTGAACTTCACCAGGTAGGGAATGAACAGAAATGCAGGGAAATAAACAGCCTTAAAATTCAGGAGCTGTCCTATAAAAAAAGTGAACCACACCTCACATGCATTTTTCCTGCTAACAGTGCAGTGGAGAAAAACTTAGGCCTCAGCTTATATAAGGAGGAAAATGCAACTACTCTGCATATTTGAAGTGCTGTAAAACTTATTTTCCAAGAAATTGTGCACCTTGCACATTTATGATATCAATAATGTCTTCTCTTCATACACAGTTTCCAAATTCAGTTCAAGAAATTTCATCAGCAATACTAGATATCATTTTCACTGGTCTTCTAGGGAAATATATTGCCTTATTTCAGTGACAAGACAAGAAAAAACATATGAGTCAGAACTATAATGCTAGGTCTTTTAGAAGTGCATCAAAATTTGTCAGCTGCTTAGCAAAGAACTACTTAAATCTTAGGTTATACATAAATATTTCCACCCATCTGAAACTTTTGTTTGCTGATTAACATAGTAAAAAATGCATTATTTCTGAAGCAGACTAAGATAAATGCATGTAGGTTTGCTGTGCACATAATTTCACCACTGAATTAATAAAAAGTATGGTATTAGGTTCTCATTCACCTTGCAAAAATTTGCAAAGGAATCAATAATTGATGACTGGTTTTTTATCAAAAATACCACCTCCTTTGAGCCTTCCCATTTCTTCCAAAATATTCTTTTCTGTTAATCCCTCTCAGTTTTAAGACCATATATAATAGTGAACAGACACAGGAACTGATCTTACAGCTTGACAAAATTAGTTTTTCATAATATGAAATCAACTTACAGAAGAAAAACAAAGCAACAATAGCATAAGTGGAAACTTTATTCCTAAATGCAAAAATATGTCCTTTCTTTTACACCTATGAGAAAGTAAATCAAATCTCTTGCTAAAGACACATCACTACTGACATTTAAATAAAGTAGACAGCTTGCAGGATGAAAATGCATTCTGGTCCTTGAAACATATTTAAATTCTATTGAAAACCTCCATGTGCCAGTTGAGCTCTGAATATGTGAGAAAGGCTGCAATACAGTTTACAAATACATAACAAGGGGCATATTTATTCTCATCTCTAACAGAATCACATACTTAATTGCAATTTAGCAGTTTTGTTGCTAGACAATTCTCCTTTTACGTGTTCATTCTAGCCTAAAAGGAGATGCACATAGTACCTCTGGGTCACAGCAGATTACACATGTGACCATACAACCTGAGCCACTTACTCTAAACAAAAGGACAAAAACAGTGCATCATTCGTACCATCAATACTGTCTTGGATGAATCTCCAGGGTATCGGAGACTGAAGACCATTAAAGATCCCAGAAAGCAAAAGAAGGTAAGCGTGGCAATATTTCTAACATCTAACAAAGACTCCACAAGAGGAATAGTTCCCATTGTCCAGTCACAGCATAATTCTGAGGGATTGAGAAGAAGCCAAGCATTTACAGGGAGGAGGTAGTTGAAAGTCAGCTGTCTTGCTGGGGAGGGACTAACAGCAGCTGGGTTATCAAACCTAAAGCAAAAGAAAGGAGAAAAAAGGAGCTTTTAATGAAGAAAGATATGATCTTGATTCACTTTGTGGCAAACTTTAGAGTCATAACTAGAACTACTAATTACAGACATGTAAAATATCCTAATCTTCCTGCGTTTGTCAGGTGTGAAACCATGCACAGTGATTCACTGAAGAGAGGGACAGAGCCTCCTCCCCCATGTTTATGAAACTGTTTTGGGATATAATCAACATGAAGAAACAGAATAATTTACATCTCAAGTTGAGCTCAGTGGTCCTTGTTCATGTTTTTAATAGTTAATCTCATTTTTCAGGGACAGTTTTAGATTCTTGCATTTCTACATTGCTCAAACTTAAGATAAATTAGTTTTTCAATTCTAATGTCATTCATATACATTTATCTTCAAGTAGTCTATCTGAAGACAACCATATTTTCTGCATAGTACATACTTAAAATGTAAAATATATTCTGTATGTAGAAGACGAAAAATTTAAGAGGTTTGGAGAATTCAGCCAAGGTTCAAATAAAGAGACAATAAAAAATACTTAAGCAATAAGACATTTGATTTCTGAATTACTAAGATGAACTATCAACTGTAAACTTTTTAAAATGGCTGCCTGCTCTGATACCTCAATATTTTGGACATTTTAGTCAACAGTTGCCGAAATATATAATTTAGCAATTTCACAAAAAATGCAGTATTGTACAGAAACTGAAGAGTAATATTAAAATAGGTGAATAATGCTTAAGTTCATATATTTTTGGCCATTTCATTCAACTTCATTAAGTCACATCTTATTTATAAACAACTGTAAAAAAGAAACACTTTACTATTACCTTGTAAACACTGGAAGCTGAGACTGGATAACCTGGACTCTGACAACTACAAGCAGGAGTGTACTGAACATTAGGACTATGAGCTTCAACAGTGTCTGGAGCATAGAGAAAGGAATACTGCCCTTTCCTCGAAGAATCTGCAGAGCTGTGTCCAATAATGCTGGCAAGGTGTACTGCAAATTAAAAAATGGTTTATAATCAGTCAGGGTACTCATTAGTTCCTTAGATAAATACGAGCTACTTAATGCTTTTTTCCTTAGTTTTCTGTAGACATCTACTCCCAACAGTCACTTAATTCAGCTTCTTAGTGCCTTCATGACAAGTCCCCAAAATAAGGTCTCCAGTCTAATAAACTAGTCAAGTATTCTTGCTAACACTATCACAGCTGAACCTGTACACCCATTAGCTATTTTGTGCTGACAGATCAAAAAATTGTACCATCTTCAGAAGCTTGAACAAATGAATCAAAACCATGAAAGAAAGTGTCAAAAAGAAAAATCACTATTTTCAGAATTATCAGCCCCTCTGAAAACTTGCCCTATAAACAAAATTCCTTACAAATGATAGAAATGCTATTTGCTTCCTGATTAGCCCTGGCTTGCTGTTTTATGCCTCTACTGCAGTAAGTCATGACTCCTTGCCTCATGAACATCATAATCTTGCACGGTTTCCCATTACATAAGCTAATTTCTTCTCAGTGTACCTCTTTCCCTTTGTCTTCATGACTTCTGCTGGTGATGATTTATTGCTTCAGATATACTGGCTGGCTAAACTACAGAAACTGAAATGTTTTTGAGGACTGGTAAAACGCTAAGTTCATGTGACACCTGTGCTTTCAGAAGAAGCTTCAGTTTGCATTTTACCTTTCCTACTCAACTGACTTAGACAGTCTTACTAAACTTCAGTGAAATTGAAAATCAGATCAAAAGTTACTAAAAGGAAGGAAGAGTGGGCTGAAAACCAGTCACGTACTGGTGATTTCCTTAAAAATCCAGCAAGAAAAATGTATTTTAATTCACTAGACCTGCAAAGGCAATAGTTAAAAGACATTATGTGATTTTGGTATTTCGTCCTTGATTATCTGTCCCGAGGATAGACAATCTTTTGGCTTTTACTGGTGCATATTTTGCAAAATTTTCCTTCCTAAAATTTCTAGTTATTATAAATTTTATAATAACTATAAAATCTTCTTAAAATATGGAATGCAAAATTTTAAATTGCTACATTGTAATTTTTAATTTATTTTGGCTATTAAAAAGTCTAGAATTACTTAATTGCAGGAAAATCTTGTTTCTTTGAGGAAAAAGTACTATTAATTTAAAGGCTTATCAGTGCTTAAAATGAAATAGATAAGGGTATTCTTAAAACAACTAATTTCTTAAGAATATTCCTTATTCAAACAGGACTACTCTATAGGTTTCAAACAGGTATTCAAACAGGACTACTCTACCTTCTATTGAGGTTACTCAATAGAAAATGATGAAAAGAATTTGTATATAATATGCTATTTTTACTACAAGGATTAAAACCAAATAATCCTCCACCTTTATGCACCTCAAACTTTAATCAAGACTGTTACATGTTAGGATTTGCAAATCTCAGTCAGCTAAAAACACAGGCTTGTATTAAGACCTGTCAAGTGTTTACTGAGTATATTTACTAACATCTCCGCATGGCATATAAAGGACAACCCCGAAGTTATTTCATTCCCTCACTGTCAAACATGAACTGACTCAAAAAAAATCCGAAAAATGTAACAGAACTATTGAGTTAAACTTAAGTGAGAAAGATCAATGCCGAAATATGATGCTTCAAAGCACTTAGTCTCATAACAGAAATCCACTTTATTTTTCAACAGCTTACCCCTTGAGCAATAAAGACTTCATACACACAGCATATCCCCACCACTGTTATTCCTTGTTCTTTACACAGTGTTGCAACAGCTACAAGAAATACAGTCACTGCAATTGGTGTCCACACTGCAAAAAAAGAAGATATTATTGAAAATGTTCCATCTTACAAAAAACACATTTAATGGAGTAAATTACTTTAAAAACTAAAAGGCTTTGGCTCCTCACATCTGAATATGCCATGTTCTGTAAACTTGTTTAGTATATATAACGTCTTATGAAAGATGACCACTTTTACTCTACAGAAAATAATATACATGCATCAATTTTAAAATTGCCTTCCTTAAACTGAATAAAATAAATGAAAGGTAAAAGACTAATTTATAGTAAGTAAAACAAAATATCTCAGTATTTCCTAAATCACCAGAGCACTTTTTCAAATAGAATACTTTATAGGGAGTCATGACTTCTCACTATGTCAATCTGACTCTGGCAAAGATGGAAGCCTCCTTTATCTGCACTGAAACTTTGGAGTTTACTTGTGACTGACCATCTGAGGCATCGCAGCACACTTCCACTTAAATTGCAGTAATAAAAGTCAGTGCAAGTATCTCCTAGGGCAGGTGTTATAAAAATAATTAAAGAATTGCCTAAGTCTTGGGGAAAAAAATGCAATTTATAATGGAAAATAGTATTACATGGGTATCTTGGCTCTGAAGGAGTTTTGGTACACACTTGCTAAATAACCAGTTCACCACTATTATGGATTTAAGAGTGTTTTTATCAGTGATAAAGAAACTAAATTGTATCTCTATTTGTCAATCATTTACCTATGGTATTATCTGGCCCTTTAGACTTTGTGTATGACAAAAAAGCAGCTAGGAAAAAAATAGATGATAAAAGCTCTGCTCTGCCCACAACTCCAGTTACCTGAAAAATAAAAGAAGAAAAACCATAATTATTATAAAGTATGTATTATTTGATATTTTAAGATCGCATTTATTGAGTTTTTATTAGTAATCTAGGTATGCTATTTATATATTACTAGATAGTTATTATTATATAAAGATAGCAGATCTCTAAGGAAGTATTCCATAGAGCACAGGAGTTACCAATCCCCAAGAGCAAGAAACTGGGTAAGGAAAGCAAGAGGTCAATGTTGCTGAGTACAGAACTGTTGGTCAAATTAAAGTGAAAGAAGCAAATGCCCAGGCAGCAGAAACAAGGACCAGTAACCTGGGAAAAATAACCTGGGACAAAGCTTGGTTGTGCAGAGATAGGGTGTGGAAGGCCAAGGCAAAGCTGGAACTGAACGTGGCAAGGGACAGAAAAAACAACAAGAAAGGTTTCTACAGGTAGATTAACCAGAAAAGGAATGTCAGAGCTGTACCTCCCCACACCAACGGTGCTGAAATAAACTGGTAACAATGGACAAGGAGAAGGTTGAGGTACTCAACAACATTTCTGCCTCAGTGTTCAATCACAACCTCTCTTCCCTTGATGAGACAGAGAGGAGTGGATTTTATGAAATTCAGAGAAGAGTGTGCATGTGGCAAAGGGTTGTTTCAGAATCCCCAAAGAAATAAAGATTCAATCCCATTTCAAGAACTGTTTTCAAAAAAAGCTTTTTTTTAAAAGCTAAACAATCAGATATGGTAGACAGGTCATTATGCTCATGGTTACTGCAGTAGCCACTGTGTTGCCTCCTATACCCTCTAGGACTACCATTCTTCCTTACTTGTCCTTTTCTGTTGTACCTCTGTCTGCTTCCAAATTCTTACAAGTAACATGGCTGAAAAAAAGCATGCTGCCCTGAGGTAGACGGTCGTATTTAGCTAAGAAAATCGCACAGCTTATGATTTAACTACGATGATGCTGAAAACTGAATTTTTACCATCTGGACCCAGCCAGAAAGTTTTATTGCTCGTACATTCTTGGTCAAGCATGATTGATCCAGCACAGCATAAAATGAGAAAGTAACTCAGTATCCAAGGTCACAGTGTAAAGAAAAGCATTCTAATCTGAATCTGAAATCATACTCTAGTATTTCTCTTGGGACTACTGCATGTTTACCAAAGGATTCACTGAATCACGCACAGACAAAGCGTGTTTCACAGTTGGTAAAACACCACAGTCTGTGTTAGTATTTTGAAGAGCATCTAAGTATTTGTTTCCAAAACATCTTAAGATGTTTCAAAGATTCCTGGTCTGGATTCCAAAATCATCTAGCATTAAGACATTAAAGAGAGCTTTATCTGTAGATCAGTTGAAAGAGAACATTAATGAAGCATGTTGGTGTGCCTCCACAGTTGACTGCCAACAAAAGAGAGGTTCTATTTCTGGATACAAACGTGACTTATGAGAGAAAATTCCAGCACTCACAAGGTTGACATCCTGTAGTTATAAAGGTGGTTTACATACTTCTGGCCAGAAGAGTAGCAAAGTAGCTAGGAATACTGAACTGCAATTGTAAAGACAAGGACAAATGAAACTATGATGCTGTTACTCAACTCATTTCTGAAAAACGTCTTCCTTAGAAAAACTGATATTATCACTGCAAGAGCCTAGCTTCTTTCTGAACTCAAGCAGAAAATGATCTTCTACTTATCCTGCTCTGATAACTTTCCCAGGAAAAATCTGTTTATCTTAAGAAAGTAAAGGGCTGAAATATTTCTGGATTGTATCTGCGTTTTCAAACTCTTGTGCGGGTGACTAATACATAGGCGATTATTTTAAAGAATTAAGACCAGACACCTTTCAACTATAATTGTAAAAGTTATAAAAATCCCTAGTGCTAACATACACCTCATTATTACCTCCTCCTTTCTGTGTAAGGAAACTTCCACTTGTTCTTTTTACACACTGAAAGAGGTGAGGGTAAGAAGGAAAAAGCCCTTATCTGACTGTTCCTTGAGTACCTGAGTACCACAGCAGGGGGATTTAACCAGAATTGCAGTTTCCCAGTGTTTCCAGCCAGCACCGGGTTGTAGCGATCCTTGTGTTACAGTGTCCCCGCGTGGCCGCGCCAGGCCTTACACACGCTCTGCCACATCGCCTTACACAATTCGCTTCTCTTACACAACGGGCTGTAGAATTTGCATGGTCCTTCTTACTATCTCTGATGCACGGTACTAAAAGTATCTGTGCTACTTGCTACTTCGGACAGAATCTGAAAGTTCAGGCATAATAAAAAATCACTGAAATTTGGAATGAAAGTGATAAAATTACACTACCTGATCTAATCTGTGAGCCACTAACCTAAGTCACTGGCAACTTGCTAACACTGCTGCAAAGATCCTAGCACATTTACTACAAAGAGGCAAAGCCAAATTTGGCAATTTAAAGCATGTTTTTTCAAAGAACCTGGAAACCAAATGAAATAAATATTTTTTTAACCCATATTTTGCCCAAGTTTTTATAGGGGTTTGTGCTTTGGAGTAAGCAGAAATTTTTAGATGCTTAACTTCCTCATTTTAAACATTCCATTAACTTCTAGCAACCATATATTTGTAGTTTAAATAACAGCCAAATTTATCAACTCAATTCATGTAGAATTTGTCCAAAATACATGGATGCAGGCATCTTAATTATTGCTTAAAAGGACCTGTACTAATTATTATACAAGAGATAGATGAAAACTCTTTACCCAAAAAATCAGGACCAAAAAAATTACAACATAAAGTAAGAGCAAACCCCTCTCATTTTATTAAAATCAAAAGACTCTACTCCCCCCTTCCCCACCTAAAAAAACTCTCTCCACTCAATACAGTGGTATCACCTCCAAAGCAGTAAATGATCCAAACATTTCCAGTTTTCTGAAAATAAGCCAATACTATAAAGAAAAAAAAAGACAGGGCTTCACAACACCTGTGCACTGAAATCCAGGAAAAAAGCAAATTGAAGGGGAGCAGAAATAACAGCAGAAAATGCCACAAATCTGCTTTATCAGATTTTCTGGCAGAAAGAAATCTAACGAATGGTGATCACAAGACTTCATTTCCTCTACATTGCAAGCCTGGATGGACATTAAAAAGTATATAATCAGACAACTTGTACAAACAAAGCTTTTTGATTTTTTTAAAATAGCAGTGAAGAATTCCTTCAGAATCAAAGAAAAGAAGAGAGGAGAGAAATGTATTTCTTCTTCCTTGTACGCTATATGTTAAAAAACCAGAAGGTTCAAATAGAATTGGGCCTAAGCTGGCTATAGCACAGAACAACAATTCTAGAGAAAGTCCCACGGAGACAGACAATTGACATAAAAGAAAGCAGACAGAAGAGACGTGGTGATTAGCCACAAGGGATTCTGGAAATGCATTAAGAGGCATTCATAGTATTTGCAAAATAGGATACTGTATGAATCATCACAGAACACAAATGTCTACGTAAACTGAAGTCATAAAAGCCAACATGCATAGCAGAGGCCTAAATTATTTAGTAACTAAATTCATGTTTCTTTAATTATTTTCCAGTAACTGCATGCAATATAAAACAACTCCTGAGCATGGAAATTTGTGACTTCCACCACTCACTGCAAAGGAAAGAGTAAGTACAAATAAAATCATATGTTCTGAAGTTATATATATACAAGTGGACACAAACACCATGGAATTTAAGTTTAATTAACACAGCTCAAACAAATTAAGCACATCACAGCTGTACCTACCGCTTCAGTATGTATTGGGTGCACTGCAAAGAGCAAGGCTGCAACTACGCTGCTCCTGTTATCCAGGAAGAGCTTACAGACCTTGAGGAAGACTATGCAAACCACCACATGAAAGACCAGATTTAGAAAGTGGTAAGAAACTGCATTTAACTCGCTGAACAAGTAGTTTAAACGAAACGTTAGAACTGTAAGGGGACGATAAGATTTATGACTCCTCTCCTGAAAGAAAACAAATAAATCCATCAGTCACCACTAACTTACAGAATGACTTTCACTCCAAAATACCTTCCTAAACACTTATCCATACCTGAATCTCCTTCTACCTTCAAAACAAAGACATGGAAATCAGTACCCCAACAAAAAATTAAAAAAAAGGCTTTTTTGCTTTTTTCCACTGGATATGGTTAAGGATGTTTTTCAGTAAAAACGTGAAAAATGTACTATTTGAAAATTCACTGGGAAATTAAGGAACTTATTTAACCCTCAATGAATACAGAACTAAATGGCATCTGGAAGCTTTAGTTACAGGGTTATATTAATATCTTGTATCACAGTCTATTAGCATAGCTAGCAAATAGTACGTCACAAGGTACTAACCCCACAGGTTATGAACATAACAAAAGATTATAAGGTGGAATGCCTTGATAAGCAGAGAATGTATGAATGGGAGAGAATTTTTATTCATTTGCTCAGCAATAACACCACGTATGACTTTTAAAATTGTATCAAAATCATTTAGCTATTGCTATTTAACAATGATTACCAAGAGCTTCAACGCTAATGCAGCTTTTCGGATAATACATAGCCACTCTACATAGGCTACAAATCAGAAACGCTGAATTCATATCTATATATATGTATATATACTTAAATAAATTTAAATGAGTCAATATCCTAATTCCAAGCTTTGTTGTTTAAGTGTTATTTTTCCTTCTAGGTTGCATTTAGAAATAAATGCCCTTGCATGTCAATATCTAATTTTTGCAGGAGAAAATAAATTGGCCAGAGTTTTGATATTGTCATTACATAGGAACTAACATCATGATGCTGTGTGCTGTCAATACAACTTCATTTTCTTACCAGTTCTTTTATTGAACAAAGGGAAAGAATATAAGCTACATGTGTTCCTGATATTATTGTACAAAACACTAACACCAAATTCCATCAAAGCCAAACTATTTTGTTAAAACAACACTAGGAAAAAGAAGTGTAAAAACACTGGTTTTTTTCAATTTCCTAAATGTTTCGAAGTGTTTCACAAACCACTTACCTCAGACATTGGAGTGCCCCAGAAGTCATTCTGAAATAGATTTCTTAATGGAGTAGAAGGATGTAAATCTTTATTGTCCAAAATTGCTGAAACATCATCAAAAACAAACCCACAAAAGAGACTGTTCCAGTAGCAGGCTGCCACCACACCAACTATTAGTGCTGCTTCCTTCAGGCTTACGTCAGCCATCTTCTCAAGGAGGTTTCATGGACAAAAGCTGAAATATATGTAGAGAAACTTGAGTAGTTTTACTTACTAAACTTGATTTTAAAAAGTCAAATTAAGACATGAAATACTATAGAAGTTAATGACACTCCATATCTATAACTCAGTAGGATAGAAAAGTTTCCTCAAGTCACACATGTAACATGGTTTAGTGTTTAAAGCACTCTCATTAAAATATCTTACCCTTAAAAAGCCTTACAAAAGGTGGATACACTGCTACTCTTCATGTTTTTACTTGTGGGGAAAGAAAAAAAAAAGCATTGATAATAAATTGTGATGTAGCTTTTGGCAGACAGCTATTGCAGTTCAATAGAGTGCTGTAAACTGATAAACTATGAAAAATAAGTTCTCTGGAATCCTGAGTAATTTAACATACACAAAATTCTAAGTTAGCAAAGAGGCAGATACTGTGTCAATTATTTATGGGGTTTAGATTTAAAAGTGTTTCTCAAAATATTTTGAACTAAATTAAAACTAAAACTTCAAACATTCTGATGAATGAACAGGAAACTTGTGGAACTTCATAAATACAGGGGTTCAAGGACAGGTAAAGGACATTAATAATAAAAAAAAGTTAAACTTACCATTGAAGGTCACACTAGGCTCATTTGCATTCTTTGTAGAAGTTTATGAAAAGGTCATTTTTTCTCCCCTCAACTCTGCCAGTTGCTCTGATGCCACTGACTGTTCATAGGAAACTAATGTCTAAAAAAAATAGTATGCAAAAATCCAAAGTTAACTTTATCTTGTATTATTTTCTCTCATCTTGCTTAATTCCCTAAACCCTAGAAATTATTTATCAGCAGTTTTATGATTATTTACATAACATTATATGGGTGAACTGATCAAAAGGGGAAATTACTGTGTATTGGATTGTTCAAAAATACTGTTCTGCCTTGGACTAATAAGAAGGTCAAAGGTATTTCTTTTGACCACTAGTTGACTCTGCATAGACCACTGCCAATTGTTGGGAGCAAAGATACTGAAAAGCTACAGACAGTTGAACACTGACTTCATTTTGAGAAAATGGACATGACTGAACAAGAGTATTTTCTCCCCAAACTGTAGAGGGGGAGCACCTGTAAGGACACAGAGCAGCTAATATTAGCCACATAATATGGATCCATGAATACATGACGACTGCAGCTTTATGTTTATCACAGTTCACACATCAAAGCTGATGAGCTATTTGAAAGCTACAGTCTGCTTTATTGTCCTAAACCCTGAAATCCTGGTGATTTTTTTTTCTTTGGTCTACTGGGCTTTTAAAAAAATGTGTTCAGATTTATCATAAAACATGCTGAACTGGAAAGGATTCACAAGGATCACTGAGTCCAACTTCTGGCCCTGCACAGGACAACCCCAAGAATTACACAATGTGCCTGAGAGTGTTGTCCAAATGCTTCTTGAACTCTTAAGACAGGCGTATTAGATAGATGAAGTTGACAGATAGGTGATCTTGTTTGTAGTTTGCAGCGTGGACCTGTGAGCTCACAATCACTCAGCACCACAACTAGTGGCGAAGGAGCAGTAGCTACAGGAAGGAATATACGTGCAACAAGATGCAGGTGCAGCTAAACTGAAAACCAGGACACATAATTTCAAAGAAATCAAAGCAAACCATGTGGTGTTCCTCACATAATGGCAGCAAAGGGCTTTTGGAATACTTGGAGCACTGGCTATTGATGTTACTTCAACAAAGAAAGCCTTTCTTTAAAGCTGCTACCACCTTTGTAATTAACAAAAACAAGTAAAAAAACCACCACAGTGTTGAAGGATGTTGCTACACCTTTTTCATAGAATCACAAAATGGTTTGGGTTAGAAAGGATCTTAAAGATCATCTAGTTCCAATCCCTCTGCCATGGGCTCAATCTGAGTACTTTAAAACACTAAGGTAAGTTTACAACTAAACATATCTATGGTCCTCTCAGAGCCAGAGAAATCTTATTAAAAAAAGAAAACAAAGCATGCTACAGGAATACACTTTTGAACTTGAACTCATCACTTTTTTAGTTCCCCCTTCAAAGACAGTGGATATGAAACATCTGCTTCTACCCTGACAGAATATGAAATTCCTTTTTTGCAACAGCTTGTAAAGAGTTCACTTTCTACTTCTTGAAGTTCACCAATTCTACTGAAAAGCAGTGATATCTGAAAAGGACCTACAATAAACATGTGAGGATTTTCCAACTTACAAGCCTTTATTATTTTAAATACTGTGACACAGTAATATTACCACACAGAAACAACTGTAAGATTCATTTAATTTTAACTTTTAAGAAAAGGCTTTGTTAGGTGAGTAGGGTTTTGGCGATTTCTAATTGTTTAACAACACTTATTCAGAAACAGCTACTGTTACTAAACTAGCAAAAAACCAAAACTGGTTCCTAAGTACTGCGTCTCATCAAAATGAAAAGCTTAACCAGCCTCAATTATTAGCTCTTTCAACTTTTAGTAGGTTTTCACTTTTCCACACATGAAAAAGTACGTCAAAGCATCTACTATACTTATCCCTTAATCCCAGGTGATTCTGATGCTTTCACTAGCCTTTCATTTTGCTCTGAATTTCTAGTATTCCTTCTACTCAGAACTCCAGACTCTACACCACTATTGATCATGCTGCTCCCTGACAGAGCTCCACTTACCTACATGACAGGTGTAGGGAAATACTGTTTTCATTTGAATGAAAGGGAACTCTAAAGCATAAATAAATTCAGGTATTATATAAATCTAAAGTTCATGCTTTAGTGGCTAGCTCACTATCAGAGAACTCCAGAAAATATCCACATTTAACACTGAAAGCTTTTATTGCAATTCACCTTCTCCTTTACAGGCACATTTCAATCACAGATACAATTACAACTACATGCAAATACATGGCTGTGCTTTAGTCTTTCAAGGCAAGTATTTGAGTCACAGACACTCCAGGCAATCCCGTACAGTTTTACTAAAATTACTGTAAGCAATGCAACAAAATGCACTGTTCTGGTTTTAGCAGCAAGTCACCCAACCTATTGCTTGAACTGTATCAAACTTGGTAACCTTTAAAGCATCACACTATACACCTCTCAAATTTTAGTTCTGTGCTAAAGCAGTAGGTCCTGAAAACAGAGGCAAAATGGAAATCTCGTAAAGCCCCCATATTCAAGCACTCTGCTTCCAGGCTAAGCACAGAGAGAAAAATGGGAAATGTAAGACCACGTATAATTTGTAGATTGCACAAAACTGCAGTACAGGTACTTCACTCATTCTGACTTGCATTGTGGCATTCTAAGGTCTTATTTTCCTCAAATGTACTGTAAAGATACACAGAGTGAGGAAAAATTATTTTTTCCACCAGGTCTGATCACAGGGTACTTTCAATGTTCTTGCTGACTTAAAGCACAAATATGGAATTAAAAAATTGCAGTCCTTTATGTTAGCATAACAATGCAGATTTTGAGCAAGTCTTGCCATCAGAACTACTACTTCCTCTCTGCTACTGTAGCTGGATCTACCCTCACACTCCAAGCTCCAAACCTGCAAAGATCATCAACATGTTGAGAATGCAAAACTAAAGCAGAGGTTTATAAAAGATCATCCATACTTGGTAAGCCAGGCAAAAGTATGCTTGCCCTTCAACTCAGTGGAAAACAGCAACTGCTTCTTGGCAACCCAAATTACTTTCACACCAACTAATCTATTATCAGTTTGATGTTGCAAAGAAAGAAACCTTGTAAGGAGTATATAAGACTGAGAACCTTGCAAATCACAGACATGCAAGAGGCTGCTGAAGCCTTGATATGACTGGGCTGCTCATGTGAGTGGATATATTCTCCTTCTTACCCGACTGACATGTTGATCAACCCAAGCAGGGTCTTGCAAGTGCTAGTACTTCACTTCCAGTGATGGATGTATTTGATAAACACCTGCAAAATGCTGCCTAACAACTTCTTTGCTAAAACAGGCTTGCTTCGAGGGACAACCACATCATTGCATGTTTGAGACTAGGCAAACAGCCTGACCATCTCTCAGGTTACTTTTTTCATCTTACCTACCTTCTACTTTCACAGCTTCTAAGACTGCCCCTCAGATACCTTAACCAGCCCTTGGGCTGTATGACTGCCAGCTTGTGGTCTAGTGCACCACCACAGAGCTGCCATTTGACTGAATGAAATCACAACAGACATGTACTTCACATGCTTTACTACAGACTTCTGTTGGATGCTTTAATTTACAACAATATCTGACCATGTAATGAAGAATATACAGCTGAAAACAACCAAGAGCAAGGTAAACGTTGAGAGTCAGAAAGTGCACAGTAGTCATCAGAGCCAACTGTAAAAAAAAGAATACCCAGGCTGTGAAAAACAGCCTATCATTGGACTAAATCTCTTAGGCTGTTTGGCACAGAAATCTGCACTTTGCACTCCACTGTTTTCACATTTGTACAAAGACATTAAATGGAAAGGACAGAAGAGAACCAGAACTCTCAAGCCCATTTGGCTCATAAAGTACATAGTTCTCCTGTTCCAGCTTGAGCTCACTCTAATAGTTCATCCAGTCTTCAAGAATAAAAGACAAGAGTAAAATATAAGAAAGTCTCACAAAAATGAAAAAATGCACTGACAAAAACCAAGTAACAACCACCAAAAGAGCCAAAGCACTTTTAGAAGGTAAGAAAACACAGTATTTCTCAACAATTGCTACTAAATCCATGACACTATGGACGGTTTAGCACACCACATGTTGCAAGATGAAGTAGTCTGCATAAGAAAACCTCTGTCACAAATAAAAAGTGCATAATGATGTTCTAAGTGTATCCTCAGTTGGGAAATCTGGGCATGCAGAAGCCATTTTCTGTCCGTCAGAATTTAGAAAAAATTGGCAAGTGTGTATCTTGGCAAGAATACAGCAACAATCCTGAAAACATGCAAAAGCTATTCAGCATTCCATAATTAGCTATATGCCAC
The DNA here is from genome assembly GCF_036417665.1 of Passer domesticus. Classification (NCBI taxonomy): domain Eukaryota; kingdom Metazoa; phylum Chordata; class Aves; order Passeriformes; family Passeridae; genus Passer; species Passer domesticus. The sequence goes on along the minus strand of NC_087478.1, from coordinate 40,647,408 downwards.
CTTACATTAAAAGACCCTTGCAGGAACAAATATGTTTTTGTCTGTTAGACACATTTGAATATTAAACTTTAGAAAGTGAGTAATGGCACTTGCATGGATTGAAAGGCATTAATAACAACGTGTTATGACAATTTTCTAAAAAAATAATCAGGCAATACTGGAGATTTATTTACTAGAGACACAAACTTTATTACTCACTGAAGGTTCTGAACTGTTTAGAACATTACTTACAGTTCACAGAGAAGACCTTCAAATTATCAAAGGTGGAAGAAAGCGAAAAGCTGTTAAAACCACTCCTAGGGTTATTTTCATTTTTAAACAGGTGAGCAACTAGTTCATCTAAGAGCTGGTAGCTGAACTGATGAATACCAGCAGATATATAAAAACCAATAGCACAGTCACTTAAAAATAGCATTTTAATTCAGCTTCTGAGGCTCTGTTGATGTCCTAATTTGTACTGCCTACTTGCTAACCTTTGTTTATTTTTATTCTGAGTTAAACTGAACATTCTTTCTGCTGATTTAGTACAAGTGTTTACTGACAGAGAGAGACCATAATTTTGTTTCTGTTTTGCCTTTCCAACAAAGCCTTAAACTTTATCTACTCATGCCACTCCAAGGTACAATTCCAATATGAAACATGCACAGCTGAGATTTAAATGATTTGGCTTAAATCTGATCTAGAAAGCAAGAAGTATTTGGAAAGATGAGAGGATAAATAATACAAAACATGCCTGAATTTCCCTTTCATCTCACTGAAATCCTAAACCAGGATGAATATAACAAGAAAGGTTTTATTGTGAAAAACCTTCAAGGTTTTCACTACCAGATCAAGAGGCATGGGACTACTAGGAAACACTCTTCACTACTCAGGAAGGTAATGGCTTCCAGCCTTCTCTTCACGTGGTTCTGAATGATTATCTAGAAGAGCACTGGCAGTTCTGATACAAAGTCAGAAGATGAAAGATCTCCCATGGAGAAAGAACTTGCTGGCAACCAGGCAGCTGGACTAACACTTGGGACATTTTAGGTTACTCTGATACAAACGAGGACCAAAATGTAACACAATTTAAAATGGGAGAGATTAAGATCCTGTTTTAGTGGTCGTTTAGCTTCAATTTGCTCAATGCAACTAGTACACGCCAGTTGAAATACAAACCACACAGGTCTAGCTTGTACTTTATAACTTAGAAACTTAAATCAATAACAGAATCTCACATTTCCATGTCAAACCTTTAGGGGTTTTTGCTACATTCAAACAGTAGCAAGATAATATCCGTTCTATTTAGAGCAACTATATAAAACATCTTTTGTGGCCGCACTGATGCAAAAATAGTGTCTCTAAAATAACACTTATCACCACTCTGTGTTCCAGAAATGCAACAGCACAAACTGTATGCTTGCTTACTCCAAAGAATAAATGAACAAAAGCTACATGTGAGGTATAAGCTGAAAACACAGTCTTTAGACTCTGCTACTCTGTCCTTACTTAGTATGCTGGGTCTGCGTAAGATTTCTTGTGTACTTTAAATAACATTCCACTAGGCTTTTCATGGTGCAGTTTTTCCTATTAGGTCTTTGCAAGGGCACACTGTTATCAAAGCTGTGATTTAACATGTATGCCTAACTCTTCTACCAGAGTAGGTCAAACTGTTCACTATGGGGCTGAATTGATTTCTTGGCTCCAGAACTGTAAGAATCTATTCCCACTAAGAGAAGATTCACTTACACAAAGTTCATCACGCGAGGTGATGCAAAACATGCTAATTTACTTGGTCCAAGCCATGCTGCATTTTAAATCTTTTGTCATTTTGCGTGAGGTTAACACTTCAATTCCTCTTACTCTTTTTTCACTTTTGCAGTTTCCACACCCACCTCAAATCCAAATACCTTTTACTAGCTGTACTACACAATTACAACCCAGATATGGCTTCACTACCAGTAAGTATAATAACGTGTTCTCTGCTGATTCTGCACCAGAACACTCAACAATACTGATGCACATTAAATAAAGCACATACTGGCATTAAGAGCTGGTTAAGATGATGAAGATGATTAAAAAAAAAAAAAGCTCCTATACAGCAGCATTCCAGCATCAATGGATTATTTTCTCTACCACAGAAGGGTTCATTTCCTGAAGGCTTAGTTTGTGGCTAAGGTACCATTATTTTCTGTGTCACTTCCTACACCTAAAAAAGTCCCTGCTACTAAGAAATCATTGCTTTACACCTAATTAATTTTATTTTTAGTAACGGTACCCATTCATTAAATATAACCCAGTCTCCTTCCCTTACTACACAGTTTGCCTTTTGCACCCAATATAGAACTATAATTAACCAAGCCCAGGCTGAGATATAGAAGTCTTTGGAGTTGTGCTGTGACTGGAACAAGCTGCATAACTACAAGGAGCACAAGGCATCTTGTCAGTCTCCATTAAATACCAAAACTGATCAAGACACAGCAAAAAAAAAATTGAAAACAATTATTAATCCAAAAAATGGCAAAAGTACAAAGAAAACGTTATAATTCCCTTTCTCTTACCATCAAAAAAAACCAAAACAAATCCACTTCAGCTCTCCACAGCTGTTGAACAAATACAAAGAGATAAACACGCCTGGAATGGTTACTAGCTTTCTTTTTTTTATTTGAAAAGATGCTTTCACAGCCATTTAACTAAAACACAGGATCCCAAACTTTCTCAGCTATCAGACCGCTACCAAAACTCACACTTGCCGGCTAGTATTACCCCACGGATTCAAGCAGCTCACAGGTGCGATTTTCCCCGCGCCGGCTGGTCCCCCCTGTTCCCTCCCTACCCCCGAGCACACCGGGGCGCTCCCGCAGCGCTCCGGCCGGCCGGGCAGGAGCCAGCACGCTGCCCGCAGCGCTGGGGCGAGGCAGCCAAGGCAAGGGCAGCCGGGGCGGCGGAGCCAGGGCGCGGTCCCTTACGCCGCTCCAGCGCCGCAGGCAGCGGGCGAGGCCGCAGCGCAGCCGGGCAGGCGCGGGGCTCACCGGCGGGGCACGGCCAGCGGACCGAAACTACCGCGGGCAGCGGCTACACCGGACCCCCTCCTCCCTCCCTTCTCCCTGCCCCCAGCCCGGCTAGGCCCGTCGCGGGGCGCGGCCGCAGCACCGTGCCCGCCCTACCTGAGGCCGGCACAGACGCTGGAGCCGCGGCCCCGCCACCGGAGCCGCCACCCACCGCGCGCTCCGCCGCCGCCGCACACAGCGCATGCGCGCCGCCCCGCTCTCCGCGCCGCGGAGGCTGTCGGGGAAAAGGTGGGCGGTGCGGTCGGCCCAGACGCATGCCGGGAGCTGTAGTCCCGGGGAGGCCGCCCGGTGGCGGGGGCGGTGCTCGGGCCGTTGCCCCGGCGAAGCGGCGCTGTCGGGCGGGATCGCGCCCGGCCCGCCCGGCTGCCCCTCGGCACTGGGACAGCCCGCTTGGCACCGGGGGGCTTGTCTGTGGGAGCCACGGAAGCGCTGACTTTTCCTGCGCCCACGAGTATCCGGGTCCGCGGGAGAGTCTGATGGCGTCGCCTGGCAGCGGCCACGGACATCCTCCGGGAGCGGTGAGGCCACGGGGCGGGGGGTGCTCCGGGCAGGGAGACCAAAGCCGCCCGCGGCCGGAGCGGCCCGCGCTCCCCCGGGAGCAGCCGGGCCGGGGCCGCTCCTGCGGGCCCGCTCCGCTCCTGCGGCCGGGCCGGGTGCCGGGCGGCGCAGGCTGAGCCCGGGCAGGGAGCGTCCCTGCAGCCGGGTCTGCCCTCGGCTGCTGCCTCTGCTGCGCCTCCTGGGGAAGGCGGCCGCAGAATAGGGCAATTTGTTAGTTCAGCTGAGCTGCAATGAAACAAAATTGTCTCAGCAGCATCCTGGAGGGATCCTGGGCTGTGTCTTGTGTCTGGGATATACCGGACAGGAGAGAATGGGAACCTGCGAAGATCCTCTCTTGACTGGGGCTTTGTAATTAAGATCTTGCGCTTCGCAGAGCTACTCCCGCTAAATGCGTCAGAAGTAGCTTAAACCGGATTTCGCCATGTAAACAGTGCGGAGTTAGCAGAGCACATCTCCCGCGTGGCTGTGGTGCTTCTTGATGTGAAGTGCCCCTCGTGTGCACATGGCTCGGTGCTGCCCATTATACACAGCCCGCTGGGAAAAGATCAGCCCTTCCTTCCCAGCGGTGCTTGACCTCGCTGTGATGGTAAGGTGTTACCGTGTGTGCTTGGCCGCCTCTTCGTGGTTTCCTGCAGTCGGACCAGGGCATTGTTGTTCTGATAGTACTTTTCTAGTACCGTTGTTCTGGAAGTACTCTAGACTTCCTTTTCCATCTGAGACTGCTGAGCTGTACAACATCTGGCTGTTTTATGTGTGCTTGATTCCCTGAGTCCAGAAAGTCTTGTGGTAACTAATGCCAAATCTATTTCACACATTTTGTAGATCCATGAGCTCAGCGTCTCACCACATGGATCATCTGTTTACTAAAACCACTGGTTTTAGTTGTTGACAACACATGAGAGAAGATGAAAAACGTTTCAATTAAATGATTCTCTCACAGTATGTATATACTGTGGAACATATTCTGTGCATAGGTTGTGCTCCCCTACCTTACTGTAGCTGGTCTCCCAACAAGTTGGATTCAGTTGTTCATGTACAATCCAATTATGTTTTATCCTTTTGCATAAAATTTTAGGATTGATATTTTCTTGGGACCTTATTTTATAAGTTAAGGGAAAAAGATGTATGATAGATGGAAGGTGGGAAAGGATTGACAGTAGTAAGTTTGTGTATTTGCTTTCAGAATAGTTTTGATTGTTGAGCATTTAAAACTTCTAAGTTTTACAACTCATTGCTTAAGAAAAAGAGTATGTTTAAGAACTCTGATCCTTAGACAAGTATGTTGCTGAAATCAAATAGTTTTCAGTTAACTGAATAAATCAAAGTGCCAGAATTCTCTTTGTATTATCCTTTGCCATTACAAAAAAACAGGAAAGCAGTAATGCATATAAGGTGTCATCCTTGTGAAGTTGTGGATTGAATGTAATGCATGTTTTATGGTTTGCAAACATTGAATAAATATAGTAAATACAGGGGACCTTTCAAGTAGTTCACATATTCAGAAAGGATGAAGGTAATTTTTATCCTCCTTTAAGCATACAGTTGTATTTCTGAGTCTGACAGCTCTTCTTTCAGAATGCTTAGGCATATTCGTTTTGGAAAGTAATACAAGTTTCAGACTTTTATTAATGAAGGAGGTTTTCAGTTGTTGAGTCTTTAAACTGGTGAGTGAGGAATAGGGTGTGTGATGGATCAGCCCTCAAAATATTGTGCTCACCATACAGCGTTGCTGAAGTTATTGATTGAGCTTGATTTTTTTTTTTCTGTAAAATACATACCCCTGCTGTGTCATTAATTTTTTGAATAATACTGTATTTACTATTCTAGTTAGCTTTATTTCTTTCTTAATTTTTCTTAACCATTTGTGCTGTATTCATAATTTAGGGCAATAAGTAGATTAAAAATGTTCTGTTCTAAACATGGCAGAATTTACTTTTCGAAATATTGATCAGAAAGTCTAGAGACAGCTCCAAAGAACAGAATAATCCAAGATTTCCAATCCCTTCTGCCTTTTTCAGATACTGCATTGACTTTCAGGCATGAGAGAAATCACTGTGGCCCACAACAACCAGTAGGTAAGCTGTAGAAAAAACTTCCCACCACTTTCTGATGAGATTTTTCTCAGTTTCCAGGTTGAATAATATCCTTTGTCAATTTAAGTATTCTAATCAAAAAGAAATGATGTTTAATAGAATGTCAAGAAGTTGGTGCTTACAGTATCAAACTGATAGTGTTGGTTGTGTTTTAAATACTAGAAATAATGATTTTTGTGTTTGTTCATTGGCATAAAAATACCACATTAAGAGATGGGGAAGAAAACAAAGATATTGAAGTTAAAATACAGGTTTCATGTGTGTCCTGATCTTGATGGATACTTTTAAGAATTCATTAAGTATGCATGGTGTAAGTCTTAACATAAAGAAAAAATGGTTTTATTATAGCCTCCTAGTTTGCAATAGATCAAGATGTGAACAGAATGTTAATCACTGTTACAGTTATTAGAATCATCTAGTGTGTTCAGTGGCCAGCCTCCATTAAATCATTTGACTTAAAATTTTTTTGCACTGATAATACCTGATAACTGTTATTTTAATCTTTGTTCCAGGAAAAAAAAAGTCATACCATCAATATGGCACCTGTTTTAGACTGGAGGAAGCTCATGAAAGTTGATCCAGATACTCTGCCTCGTCAAGAGGAGCTAGCGGACAGATTGCTGGATATCATGATAAAGGTGCTTGAGAAAAAGGGAACATGACGGTTCTGTCATACCTTCTTCCCTAAACCATCTCTGGTCCTTCACACATATGAAAGATTTGTTTTGTGTATTTCATTGATATTAGTGTAAAACCAATTTTGTCTCTTTTGTTAGGTTGATGGGAAAGACTTAAAAACTGAAGCTCCAGAAAAAATGATACAGCTTTTTAAAATTACTCAATCACTACTGAAGGTTTGTATTAAGGCTTACTTTCTTCAATTCTGCAGATGCATTTGTTTTGCTTTGTGGGCTTTTTGTTTTCGGGGTTTTTTGTTTGTTTGTTTGTTTTGGTTTGGTTTGGTTTTTTTTTTTTTTTTTTTTTTTTTCTGTTTAAATGGAAGCACCTTTTTTTCCCCTGTTCCTGAAAATATGCTTACTCCTAAGGTAATTTATATGCCAAATGTGTGCTTGCACCAGAGTACCTTCTTGAGTAGTTGCTGGAATTTAGTAGTGGGAAGTGAAGTGAATTGGAATAACATAGATAGATGGAAAATGCAAATAAATGTCTCAAAATTAATATGTTCTAAACATAAGGTCTATGGAACAATCTTTTAAATTATGGTAGTTGTAAATATTTATTCTTTGCTTGCTCTGCTTCTTTTCTCAGATGAAAGCTCAAGAGGTAGAACTGGCACTAGAAGAAGTTGAAAAAGCTGGGGAGGAGCAAGCCAAATGTGGTAAGCAAGCTTTTTTATGCTGTTCCTAAAAGATTTCTTAAATGTGTTTTTAGGTTTTTGTTCTTGCTGTTTTGTGACTTTTTTTAAGGTTTAGAGAGCTGGACAAAATACCAACTGCTCTGAAGTCAGTTGCTTTAATGTATTGCTTTATGTGTATTTTTCCTTATTGGGTAATTCACTGTATCTGTTCTGTTTTAACAGAAAATAATTTTAAAACCAAGCTGATAAAACTTCAAAATGAATTAGAGGTATGTTTTAAAATTTTGTTAGTGTGTAAAGTGCTCTGGTGGAGTCTTTTAATTATTTTATTTTAGACTAGAATTTAGTCTTGTAAAGTCATGAAGTAGCCCTGCATTTTGGCAAATGGTTTTTATTGTTTTTTGAATATGGAGCAATCTTGGATGAATAGTTACTTGAGTTTTTCACACTTGAAAAATCCCATTTATTTTAGTCTTAGAATCTGATTTGGTTTTTTAGTTCTTTCTACTTTGAATATCTACTATATTTATAATGTTATTTTAATGCTCATAAGATGGCGCAAAAATGTGCTGGAGGTCGCGATACTCGTTTTTTGTGTGATGAGATCCACCAACTGGAAAAGGAATTGGAACAAAAAGAAAGACAGTTAACAGATGCAGAAAAGGAATTGGAAAAGGAGAAGAAAGTGAATGAACAGGTATGAAGGACTTGAGCTTGACATCTTTAGAAGCTGTCAAATATTTTGAAAAGTTGATGTTCTGAAAAAAGCATCTGAAATGTAAAAAAAAAAAAATGACTGATGACATAGGATTGCTGTGCATTTGTTTTTTTGTTTCTGGAGTTCTTTGTGTCAGTGATGCATATAAAGGTTTTCTGTCTTGTTTGTAGCTTGCTCTTCGAATTGAAGATGCTGAAAATGAAAACATCAGATTCAGGAGAGAGGTTAGCAAAAATTATTGCTGATTTACTGTATTTTCGACTTTTTAAATAAATATACTACTGTATTTCTGTTTTTATAATTTTTGGAGTGATGTTTAATTTTGGAACATTTCCTGTGTACTACTGCAGAGTAAATTTGTTGTACATCTGTTCCAATGAAACGTAGTTAATTGAGGTTAGGAAGTCTCTACATTTCAGTTTGAATAGTCCTACTGTGCGTTAGCTTGGCCTGGATTTTGGGTTTTGAATTTTTAACATTTTTGTTAAATATTGTTTCCATGTAAATTTGTTTAATTATTGTCCTGGAGTAAAACCTTGATAATAATTGGTCAAAATACCCTTCTATATATGTGTGTGTATGTATGTATGTATATGTCTGCAGAGGTATAACGAAAGCTATTTTATTTTGTCTCTATATTGATTAATATTTAGTCTTCCAAAAGCAAAGCTAATTTCTAATATTTTTCATGCTTTGTTCTCTTGGTCTTGTTTTCTCCATTTTAATATGAAGAAAAAGCGCATAAAGAAAAAGGTGAGGCTTCTAAGACTTCTAAAAGCAGACTGTAGGAATTTGGATGGGTTTTGCGTGTCTTAGCTCTTTGTGTTAGCTCGCTAGAAATGCAACAACTTTGTCTCTTAGAAATGGTTTTAATTTTGGATTGCTTTTTATGCAGAATGAGCAATTGCGTCAGGATGTGGTTGACTATCAGAGGCAAATAGATTCTCAAAAAGAAGCAATTCCATTACGAAGAGGAGAGATATCTGGTTACACATCACAGCTGTCCAAAAGAAGCTCTGAGCTTGTCCAGTATTTGGATGAAATTCAGGTAAAAATCTATGCATTCTATTGAGTAGCTATTGGAGTTTTACTCACCATAGTGTCTCCCATGACACTATGTCAATTTACAGATAAAGTCATGTAGAGTAAGGGAATTCATAATAAGGAATTCAGTCATACATACAGTCTGCATCTCTGAATTTGGTAAAGGTAATGAAGTTACTGACACGGAGAGAGATATGTCTTATTTGCTGTTTGGATTTGTTGAAATTGATAACCTAGAGGGGAAATACTTTGTTCTGCGCTAATTTTGTATAAGACTTTCAAGTTTGTATTCAAGTATTAAGACAGGCACTTTCTAAAAGCAGTTTTTTCTTTATTTTTGCAGAATTTGACTGAAGCAAATGAGAAGTTAGAGATTCAAAACCAGGAAATGAGGAAAAACCTTGAGGAATCAGTGCAAGAAATGGAGAAGATGACTGATGAATATAGCAAAATGAAACTAATTGTGCAACAGTCTGATATTATTATGGATGAGTTAAGAAAAGAGAAAGATCGGTACAAATTTCAAGTAAGAACTGACTCATTATTTAGTATAATTAGGTTTCTACTGTGTTTTCATATTTTAGCTGAAGTTAAAACCTTCTATCCATGCAGCAAAACCACACACTCCTCTAAAGTAATGCTCTTTAAAAGTAGTGTAATCTTTGAATGTGGTACAGATTTTAAAATTTTACTGCAGGCCACACATTTTTTTTTTATAGATTGTTAGTCATGCATTTTGTTCTCAAAAGTAATTCCCTTGCTGTTGTAATACTAATTTGTAAGGTATTAGGTGCTTGATGTAGTATGTTTATATATATATACTGGTAAGGTCCAAACCTTCTTGTAATGTGATGTTCATCCAAATGGCATGTCTAGGTTCAGGATCTTTCAGACCAGCTGAAAGCAAAGAATGAGGAAGATGATCCACTCATGGCAGCTGTAAACGCAAAAGTTGAAGAATGGAAGGTATTTTTTAGTACTTTTAGAATCCTTTTTAGGAATGACTTCAAGTATTCTGATGATATTTTATCTTCTTTTCAGAAAATCTTAGCTTCAAAAGATGATGAACTCCTAGAGTATCAGCAAATGTTATTTAACTTGGAAGAGAAAATGAAAATGGTCCAACTTGATGTAGACAGAAACAGTATACTGTCCCTTCAGCAGGTACAGTTCATGTGAGACATTGCACACATAGCTCACCATTTACTAAATACGCTATTGACCAAACATATATTTAGTCTTTTGTAGTTTGCGAATACAAAATACTTAATTTTGAGAATTAAGAGACAGGTTGATTCATTCCACTGCAAAGTTTGCTTAACAGACAATGTACAAAGGAAACTTCTCTATATGCATGTGTGTACAACCTGAACTCTTGGTAGCTGGCTCTGTTACTTTCATATTTATCTTTTCTATTATGTAGTGTTTCTAAAATATGACTTTAGCTTCCACTAAATTTGTTGGTCAAGGAACGGTCTTACCTAGTATATTATTTTTTGTGTTCATTTGTCTCATCTCATTAACTCTGTGGTTCATTGTATGATAGAGCTAACTGAATTTGTGTATCTCTCATATTCAGGCAAAATTACATAGTTCTTCACGATTTTGAATGTCTCCACTTTTTTAAAAAACATAATCCCCTCCCTGACCCCCCAAAATAATATGGCCTATTAGTAATCTTGAAATAGTCTCTATGGAAAGCATACTCTCTTATCCAGGATGATTTCCTGCCTTGCTTCAGGTTTTTTAAGCAAATGTGTAATGGCATTTATGTTACATTTTGGGTTCTTGTAAACGGAGCAGTATGGCAAGATATATTTATGCAGATAGCTTCTCAAGAGAAAAACACCCTAAATTACAAATCAGCCTTAGGTATCAGAAGAGGAAAGCAGCTGAAAGTAACTTTGATAAGCAGTTGTTTGATTTTAGCTGATTAGATGGCTATACAGGCTGCTTTTTGTGAGAGGTGGGGGAAGGAGGGGCCATTATTAGCATGGCATTTTGAAATGTTTTGTGTAAATAAGCATGTATTTCAAGCAGACATTTAAAAATTAATTAAGTTACTTCTCAGGTTTTTACTCAAAATGAGCTTCAATGTGTGTTTATATTCTAAAGGGCCGTGTCTAGGTTTTTACAACTTTGCTAAGTTCTGTACTTTTAGGTTACAAATGTGGTTATATTTGTAAGAAATCCTGTAAGTTGTTTTTCAGAACGTTGGTATAAAGTAAGGACCTTGAGATTTTTATGGTTTTATTATTATTGTAGCTTTTATTATTATTAATGCCTGTAAATTTTGTAAGTCTCTTTTTTATCTTTTACCACTTTTTTTGTTAATCACAGAAAAAATAACATTAAGATTTCTATGTTGTCTCTGAAGTTCATGTACAAGTACAGAAATAGCATACATAGATGTCACTTCTGTAGTCTGTGTGTATCTATAAATGTATATGCATCCAAAACAAGGTAGTATATGAATTTTGAAAAGTTAGATGCCTTGCTGAAAGGCTGTCTGCAATTCACGTGTCATGTATGATGGATTGTTAGTCTTTGCTATCTTCAACTTGTATCTCTCAGTTCCCAATGGCAATTGTTTATGCAGAGAATTGTTTATGCCAAGAAACCTGAATTATCCAAAACTTTTCCTCTAACACTGGCAAACTCTGAAAATACTGTTTCCATTTAAAGTCATTATACTAAAATGCTGCTTATTTTTTTGTGTTTGAGTGCTTTATTTTTACTTTCTTTTTATTTTTCCTGCTTTGCATTTATATACCAAACTTCTAGATAATATCTGAACTCTCTGTTGTAAGTATAGCATATTTGATGTTCTAGAAATTGTTTTGTATTAGCTACATGTAATTTGTTCATTTCCCATGTGGTGTTCTGTATTGGTAGTTTGTCTGTCAGTAAAGAAGGATCCTTTAATGGAGTTTCTTTTTTTTATTTTTTTTTTTGCATGCATAGGGTGTGCAAGAGCGAGATGCTCAGATAAGATTGCTCACTGAGCAAGTTGAACAGTATACCAAAGAAATGGAGAAAAATGCATTAATTATTGAGAAATTAAAATACGATCTCCAAAAAGATAAAGGTAACATCACTGTTTTGTATTAATGTCAAAATCAGAAAAATCAGAAATCACAATTTACTTTACATTCTTTATTTTTTGGAAATAGAGGGACAAATTCAGTATTTGAGCAATTGTAGTCTCTAATATTTTTTCTTAATTTTCTTTTATTAAACATTCATGAAGAGTTGAAATTTATCCAGATTACCACAGTGGGTTTTATGGGTAATATAATTATATCTGATCTGTAAATTTAGAGCATGAAATATAAGGTCTCAGCTCCATGAGACCTTATATTTGAAAGAAGAATTGAAAGGGGAGTAATAGCTTTCAATTCCAAATAAATTCTGATGTCCTTTCTGTGCACTCACTTAGGATAAATACTGTTTGAAGAAAATGTTAGGGGGAAGAGAACCCAATCTCTTCTGTAGTGTCTTGTACTTTCCTAATTAAAAAGAGCAGGGAATTAAAATCTCCTTTATAATGTTTTCTGAAGTGTTTCTGTTTTGATTAATGGCACATAGCAAGAATTCCTAGTTGAATTGTAAACATCAAAGTTTTTCTTTCCAGGTCACTCATCTCTTGCTCAGCCAAACCAAATTGGGGATATGCAAGAAAAGTTTAAAATGCTAGAAGAGAGAACTATGGAGGCTGAGAAATCAGCAGAATTGGCAGAAGCACATGCTAGAGAAAAAGACCAAGAACTTGTTGAGATTTTGAAAAGAATGAGAGACTATGAACTGGTAAACAGTTTGGCAGAGTGGAGAGGGTATTAATCATATTTTTAGGAGATTGTTTTGTCCTCCCATATTTATTTAATTGTTCTAATTAAGAAGAAATAAATTTCTTTGGTGCCCTTCCCTATTGAACAGTAATTGGATGCTCAAGATATGATTCTTCAAAGGATCATATAGTTGGAGGAGTCACTTTTGAAATATGCAAGCTCCTGTGTAGTCAAGGACAGATTTACAGGATCTGCTTTTTATTCAGTAACTGTTTTCACTAAGCATACTGCAGAAAAGTGGTAGAGGTTGAAAAACATTTTTTCTTGTCTGTGTAATGATGAAAGAAAGATTCATGATTTATTTTAGTAAGTCTTCTATTGGTTGTTTTGTTCTTACTTCCTGTGTGGGGTTTTTACAGGGAATATATGGTTTGGAAGAAGCTGTTGCTGAAATAAAAGATTTAAGAAAGCAAGTCAAAATACGAGAACATGAGGTTGAGTCATTAATTAAGGAAGTCAATAACCTTGAACTTAAAATAAATGATCTTCTTGATGAAAATGAAGAACTCAGAGAGCGCTTAGGTATGCTATATCCAGTACATGTTCAATTATTTGTTGCGTAAAAATTGAAATGGGATTCTGTAATGGAAATTTTTTACTGTACCAAGTCACTGGAAATAATTTGTTATATTCTGCTAATATTTCCAAGTAGTTTTAATTAGTTTGGACAAACTGTATGATTGAACTTGGCTTACAGGTTCCTTTGACTGAACAAAGTGGGAGAATAGGTTCTCCACTTTTTTTTTGGTTTTGATTCCTCTTCGATCATACACCACCTAATAAACTTCATAATATGGTACCTGGAAAGCATAACGTCCTGAAGTTATAATGCTAGATGAAACACACAGAGAAAACTTCAGATTGGCTTATTTTTAAATAAAAGAATTTAAATGTAAATAAATTTAATTTTAGGTGCCACTTTATTTTATTTTGGGTTTTGAGTATCTGAGGTAAAATTAAGCTTTCTAATGCTCTTAATACATGGAGTATAAGATGTGTGTTTGTGTTATGTAGATATATATTTTTATAGATAGTTGAAATACAATCAACTATCAACAAATTATTTTTTAACTCTACTTCTCTAGTTATGTTCTCACATAAATTAACTGCGTTAACTAACATTAATGTTCCTCCTTAATAAGTGACTGTGATCTGTTTTGTTTTAGGTCTTGAGCCAAAGACAATGATTGATTTAAATGAATTCAGAAACAGCAAAGCACTGAAGCAGCAGCAATATAGAGCTGAAAACCAGATTCTTTTGCAAGAGGTAAGTGATAAATCCTGGTTTTGTGTAAGAGCTACATAATGCATTTGAACAAAATGTAATACTGCTCTGTGAATAATAATATACAGATTGAAAGACTAGAAGAGGAAAGAATTGAACTGAAAAAACACATTCGTAAGTTGGCTCAGGAGAAAGGAAGAAGAGTTTCAACAATAGGTAGGATGTTTTTGATATAAACTGTACTTTCAGAAACATTCCGTTTATACTTAAGCATAAAAATTCCGTTTATAGTTAATGTAGCTATGTTATACTTACTCATTTGTTTAAATTAAAGAGCTTAATACATTGCATTGAATCTATAGGAAGAGGTGAGTGGTTTTGGATTTCCTGATCTTACAGCCCAGTATCTTCTTGAGTTGTGATGACTTGTAATGCATCTCTGGGTCTTCTGTTTTTACCTTGCAATAGGTGTAGGATGATATTCCCAAAATTTCCAGTAAATCTACATAATTCATGCATTTCAAAATTCTTAAAATTTCAATTCCATGCCACTCATGGTACCATAATGCTCAGGTGGAAAGGTAGAAAACTATAACTCAGATATAATAAATGGAGGGTATTTTTTTATTGAAGATCAATTAAAATTTCCTAATAATTACTTTTATTAGGAATTTTTACTTCTGCTTGCATTTAGGGTTGGATGCTGATAATATGCAGATGACTGATAGCTTTACTGAAGAGAAGGGAAAAAATTCGAGGAGATTTGATTTCTTGAACAATCATGGCACTGCTGAAGTAGAAGCAAAGGTAGGTTCATAAAGGAAGTTTATGAACATTTCTTGTTCTCTTTCAAACACTAAAACCACGTATTTTGTAAATATTTTTAAAAATACTTATCTAGGGGCTTTTATTAACTGCTTTTAAAAAAATCCCAAAATTAATGATTTGTAACTTTTTTTAGAAAACTAGTGAATATATAGTGAATATTCTATATTTTCTGTAAATACATCCTAGCAGCTCATGTAGTGTGGAATGGAGAAACATACTTGCAGATAGAATAGCACCAGCTGAAATTCCTAAGGCAGAGAAAGATATAGCTGAAAACAGAAAGGCTGTGGGAAATCTTCTTAGAAAAACTTCAGGCATACATGAGAATTCAGATCACTTGGAAAAAAAACAAATACCTTTTTCAGTTCATTTAGGTTCTAAGCCTGTGAGATAGAGTGGCAACTAGTTAAACACAAGTGTAATTTTGAAGGTCTTGGTGTTTTCATATTACTAGAGCTATAAATTACAAAGCCTCACAGACTTCTGGTTTGTACCAGACCACTATTCCAGCTGCTGCATGACCCAAGAGTACATAATATGCTATGGACAGTGTTACATGGGATAGACCTCATGTAACTATTCAAGTGAATCCATTTCTGTTCATATTTAGGCAAGAAAGCAGTATGTGGATGGGGAAATTTTCTTGAACGCCAATTTCAAATTTGAAAATGTCTGGGACTAAAATATTAAACTTCTAAAATTAGATTCTGCATATTTTTTTGTCTAGGAGAAACTTTTTTTTTTTTTTTAGAATGAATACCTTGCAACTGAATTACGTGAGAGAGAGAGAGATTTGGAGAAGAACAGGATTGTAATGGCCAAATTTCAATCTAAATGTAAGCTCCAACCCGTTTTAAAACTAGGGAACATTATCAGGTACCTGTAGATAGTTTGCTTGTTTAGTTGTCCTGTTTCTATAACTGTGATCATAAATATCTGACTAGTAAAAGAAATCTTGTGTTTATATTAGTGTATATCCATGTAAATGTGTAATTATACATACATGGTGTTACCAAACCACTGATAGTACAGGAAACATAGTTATTCACACTAAATACATTAAAATATTATCTCATGGTTTTCCTTCTTGATTCAGACCTGGTAAAGTCTTTGTGTGTGAGTAAGCCCACTTGTAGCAATTATACAACTTCTGTGCTTGTAGGGCTTTTGTGGATGAAAGGAAGTATTGGGGAATTAGAGCCACTTGCTTCTTATATATATATCTATGTTAGCTGAAGTGCACAGTTTGAAAACTCAGAAATAAAAATAATTCTAATTTCTCTGGACAAGAGGCTTAATTTTTTCACCCAGAAGATGTGAATTCTTAAAATTCTTTTTGAATTTTCAAAATAGACTTGGTGAAACCACTCAAGTTTTTGCAGCTCACTCCTGGTCATTCAGGATGATTAGCAATATTGTTTGAGTGCAGAGAATGTCCTGACAGGTTTGTTGCGGGTTTTTTTCAGTTTTCAAGCTTCTCATTTTGTGTTGGAAATTGGAATTTCATTGAGAAACTACAGTTGGTATGGGTCTTGAGACTCCATGACAGCCACATAATTTAAATGCTCCTTTTTTCTTATTCTGGAGAGGGAATTCAGGCAATTCCTAGATACCTCATTGTTACACTCAGACATTTCCAGCACAGCCATGTTTCTGAACTGGCAAAGGTCAGACAGGCTACTAAAGAAGTTTAAAGGGAAGTAAACATTGAAGACTGAAAGGTTCGGTGAAGTAAATTGCGTACCATGAAGCATTTAATTTTTTTTTTCTTTTTTTATATTTCATCACTGAGGATTCATGTCCCAGATATTCCTAGCAGCTCTTGATTTTAATTTCATAATTGTTTATGTCTATGTATGTATAATGTGAACATTCTTTTAATTTATGAAATCATTCTTTTAATTTATCAAGAATCATGATGAAATGTCGTAGGAAACCTTAAATAATTTTTTCAGTGCTTTTTAACTTTTATTACAGTAAAAGAGTTATCAGAAGAGAATAAACAGCTTGAACAAGGAATGAAAGAAATATTGCAAGCCATCAAGGAAATGCAGAAGGATTCTAGTATGAAGGGAGGAGAAACAGCCTTAATAATCCCTAGTCTGGATCGCTTAGTTCATGTAAGCTTGCCTTCTAAATTATTATTTAGCTTTGTAGGATTTACAGGGATAAAATGTAATGCTTTTTGTGAATTTCATGTAGTCTAAACTTGAGGATTCCAGTTTACCCTGAAAAAATTAAAGCTTTTCTACACTTTTTCTTTGTTATGTTAATTAACTGTTTACTGCATTAGGCAATGGAGTCAAAGAATTCAGAGGGGACCTTTGATGCTAGTGTACACTTGAAAGCCCAGGTTGACCAGCTTACAGGACGAAATGAGGAATTGAGACAGGAGCTAAAAGAGACTCAGAAGGAGGCGACAAGTTTGTCTAATCAGCTGGCAAGTGCCAATGAAAAGGTATATAATTTATTTTATATAATTTATTTTCAACTTTAAAAGTGGCTGTTCTGATAATTTAGAACAATCCACATGATCTATAAGACAATGAATTCAGCTTATTGAACAGTGTCATTGTACAAATCTTACTGAAATTTATGTAGTGGACCTACTAATTTGTCCTTTTTAACTTCAGATCTTACTCTTCTTGTTATTTTATCCTTGAAATACTCCATCATGTTAAATAAACACCAAGCATGCCTATCTTCTGAGGAGAGCTGTGTCCAAAAATGCTCACAGATCTACTTCTTCAGAAAACCAGTAGTCTTACATTTTTTATTTATAAATATGTAACAGCGATTAAGTGTTAGAAAGGATGAGTCATTCTTTAAAGTCCTATATCTTGTTTTAAGTTGTACTATTTATTCAGTGGAATGGTTCTTCCAGGGAAGGAATGATGAATGAAATACTATCTTACAAGAAGCTGAAGTTAAATTTGCCTTTTATCACAGCTTTGGTGATAAACTAATCCTCTAAAATAGTGTTAGAAATGAAAGGGCAAAGATTTGTTTAGAAAAAAATGTCAAATTACCACTGCAATAATTCTTTCCAAACCTTATCTTACTAAAGGAGTAGGAATGTTTTAAACAATTGTGAATAAAACTGTGATGTTATGTGTAGTTGCCCTGATTGCTGGGGTAATTTGATAAATTTGGATTAATTTATTATGCATTTATTGATTTATGCAATCATAGCATTTTTAAAGGATATTTTAAGGAGTATTAGAGTGTTTTAGAATATAAGTGAAAATTTTTGTGTTTTATGTTGATAACAGCTGATGTAGCAATATATAATATATAATTTTTCATAATTTTTAAAAATCTAACAGCAAGAGCTACTTCTTTATGACATTTTTGTATCCTGTCTTTAGATTGAACAAATGAAAAATGAAATTTGCTTACTACATCAGTCAGAAGGTGCCAATATTGTGTTTCAAACAGTGAATCTTCCAGAAGGAATGGCTCCTTCAAGTGTTAATACAATTAATTCTCTGAACGAATATTTAATACATCTTACACAGGTAACTCATATATTCCTTGAAATAAAGAGTATTTGTAACATGTATCTAATTCCTTTCAAGTCCAGTAGAATGTCATGTGTGGACATGAGAGATGTCTCCAAAATTATTTTGGTGTTCTAATATCTACTAAACTCTGGGATATTCTGTAATTTAAAGCTATAAGTATTTTGATGTGCTGTAAGCCTGAAAGGTAATAGGTAACTAAATTTTGGACAGCAATTCAGATTTTTTTTGTTTCAAATCTGAATTTTGATCTAAATATTTGCCCACTCTTCCTTCTACTTTCACAGTTACACTCTTTCTATGAGAACCTCTCTCTTACTGCTGTCTGGATTCCACACCTGAATCTGCATGTGCAAATACTACTTGAAAGTTTTTCCCTATAGAGCCAAGGTCTCTAGTAATTTACTATATGATTTTTCATTCTGTTATTTGTCAAAAATACATCAGCAATTGTAAATAAAGGCATAAATACATTGAAACCAATTCCAGTGGTTCCCATGGGAAGCATAGCAAATAGGCATATAGTAATGAAGAACTATTTCAGAATTGGAGTAAAAAAAGTTACCTTTTATTATTGTTAATTTATCATTTTCCATCTTTGATAATTTTATAATTTTTTCATTAGAATATACTTTTTCAGCTCTGTATATCTTTCAGCTTATAAAGTAGAAGAGTATTTGAGAAAATGAGAAGAAAATGCCACTTGCCAGTTAGACATTCAGTTAGTATTCCTTGTGAGCTAGTTACAGGTCATAGTGTTTTGAACTTCAAGGGCTGAAGCCTGCAGTGCAGTTGTGCTCTCCTTCACACTGATCAGTGTGAATGCTGAAGCTCATTGGATTTTTTCATCTGTTGCTTCTAAAGAAAATGCATTTTTCATATTCATAGTTCACACAGTTCATGGCAGAAGCATCTGTCATGAAAACAAAAAGGACTGCCATTTTGATTAAATTTCTAGTGTCATGTTTAAAACCTACATTAATAATTTCTGTATTTTTATTTGAAAAATAATAACTAGGAACTGGAAAACAAAGAAAAGTTGCTTAAACAATTAGAAGATGCAGTGGAGGACTACAAACGAAAATTTGCCGTAATTCGTCATCAACAAGGCTTGCTGTATAAAGAATATCAAAGGTATTGCTCTCTTTTCTGAATTATGAAAGTTCAATTATCTAAATATTTAACAGTCTTGAAACAAAATTTGCTGCTGTGTTGGAGTAGTTCTTTGGCTAATGTCATAAGTGTTGCCATGTTTGGATATGGACTCCATACATTTTCTTTAGTCCTGTAAGGATTCAGAAAACTCCTACAAAACTGTCTTCTGCTGGACTCTTCTCATTTTGCATGTTTTATCATGAGGATTTCATTGTGCTTTCTGCATCTAATATCTTGCACTTTACTAGAACCTGGTATGATGTTTATTAGCCTAATTTTCTTTTGCTTTCAAATATGGGGTCTAATCGGCTTTTGGGAGTGGAGAGGAGGGGAGGGAAAAAAGCAAACTGCTGTCCAAATACAGTCAGAGATCTCTGAAAATTTCAGGTTGTTGGGATTTTGTGGTTGGTTTCAAAATTGCTTTTGAAGTTACAGTTTTAAAAATCATCAGCTCTTTAATTATAATAAATGAAGATTTGGTACTGTTTTAGTCAAAAGGAAAGCTGGCAAAAAGAATCAGAAAATATTAAAAAGGAAATGAAAAAACTAGAAGAGCAAAAAGAGGAGGATGCTACGAAAATAAAGGCATATTCTGTAAGTAATTTTGTTACTCTCAATTTTCAGAAATATTTTAGGACATAGAACAGAGGTTTTAATACACTGCTCTAGTTTGTTAGATGGGGAAAATGTGTACACACACCTCTTGTGCCTGTCCCAGGGTGCTGTGTATGTATGGGGGTGCTCCAGTGTTGTGTGTGCCTGTTGGCCTTCCTGCAGTCTGGTAACCCAGGCAATGGGGAGAAACCTGGTGAGGTGTGGGTCCCTAATTGTTGCCCTTAGTACCCCCAGAACATCATCTGGAGTGCTGAGGTGTGGTGTCCATCAGGGAAGAGTCACTCACAAATGTGTAGAAGATATAGGGACAGTGGAGAGGCTTCTGGAGCTGAGCTAGGTTATGAGTGCTGCATTATAACCCTTTCTGCCCCTGCTGTTAGAAGTTTTTATGCCAGTTTCTGAGCTGACAACTTTATTTGAAGTCTTAGTTTATGGTTACTCTTCGGTCTGGTTAATGGCGATCTTTCTGTTGAACATTATCAGTTTTGAGCAAATGCCTTTTAAGGCAGTCTTGGTTATTCTGTTCACACACATTCTTTACACCCACACTGCTCTCTGAGCAGCAGTTGTTACCCAGGCTGTTTGATTGGGAGGAGGAGCATGCAGACAAGCACTTGGAAAACACATTAGTTTACACTAAGTATTGAGGTTATTACTTTCAGCTGTGTCTTATTTTATGTATCTGTTAATGTATATGAATCAGTTTTTCAGAAAAACAGGAAACAATTCATCTTTTTTTACACATGCATGCAAACACATGTGTGCACACATACACATAAATGTTACTAAAGAAGGGATCCTGTGGTTTTTTACTTTACAAGTACAGGTTTGATCTTCAAAGTAGGAGGTTACTAGGGTTTGTTTGGAACCTCAGGACTTCTGTTTTGTTCAGAAAATTGTTCTAATGCATTTTTTTATTCTAGTATAAATGGAAAGACTGATGACAGTGAATGCAGAGAACCATTCTTGTTCTAAATTTTGAAAGTGCCAGCATTAATTAAAATTCCAGTTAGTCAGTCAAATGTACTTAGCTACTGGTTTTGAAGATCCATTTTTTTCTTAGAATACTGTATGTTTGAGCATATGTTGAGTGTGTGTATATATTTTATTAGCAAAAAGAAATTTTTTCAGACAAATTAATGGAATTTTTCCACCTAGATTAAAAAATATACAAGAAATTAATTGTGGTTTACCATATTTCTGTACAAAGGTCTTGTTAAAATATGTTTTACAGAATTTACTCGATGCACTTCAGATGGATCCTGATGAAACAAAGAAAGTACTTGCAGAAAATAATAGAAAAATAACTGTTTTACGAGTTAATGAAAAATCACTAGCAAGGCAGTGTACCACTTTACTTGAAATGGAGCAGCACCTCAGAAAAGAAAATGATAAACTAAAGGGTGAAATAACACATATGGAGACTGCAGTTACAGGGAAGATTGGAAACTTGCAGCGATTCAAGGTATAGTTTATAGTAGTAATAGCACACATTTTTTATTTTTACAGTTGGGAAAGAAATACCCTTTGTTTTTAAATGGAGTTATTACTAGTTTCTTGAATGTATTTTCCAAAAGCTTTCTAATTGCTATTACAAAACTTGTAGAAATATTCATTGTATTTATATAAGTACTGACCTGGACAAGCTCAGTAAATGGGTCCATGTGAATCTCATATGGTTTAACAAGACCAAGTGCAAGGTGCTGCACTTGGGTCACGGCAACCCCTGGTACCAATCCAGGAGAATGAACAGATGGAGGGCAGCCCTGCTGAGAAGGACTTGGGGTGCAGGTGGATGGAAGGCTGGACATCACCCAGCCCACTTGCAGCTCAGAAAGCCAAATGCGTCCTGGGCTGCGTCAAAAGCAGCGTGACTGCTATGAGAGAAGTGGGATTATTCAGACTGGAAATGAGGAAGTCTCTTTGATGTCCTAAATCTGGCCCTCCAGAATCTGGAGGGAGCCTACAAGAAATATGGAGAGAGACTTCTGACAATGGTATATGGTGACAGGAGAAGGGGGACAGGCTTCAAAGGGGAGAAAGTAGATTTAGATTAGATATTAGGAAGAAATTCTTAGCTATGAGGGTGGTGAGGTACTGGCACAGGTTGCCCAGAGAAGCTGTGAATGCCCTGTCCCTGGTAGCATTCAAAGCCAGGTTGGATGGGGCTATGCATAACCTAGTCTAGTGGAAGGTGGTTTGGAACTAGATGATCCTCAAGGTGCTCTTCCAACTCAAACCATTCTATGATTCTGTGATCATCGTATGAAATCAAATCTTAACTTTTGGCCTTACAGGTTCCTGGGGCCTGTATTAATTTTACAAGATATATTTTGACAGTGCCTTGAGAGGCAGCTGTTAATAAAATTACCCAGAGAGTTAGAATATCAGAGAAGTTTTGTCAATGTTTGTTGCTGGTATTTTTTGAAGATAAACAGTAATTTAGAAAAATAAACTAATGTCTAAAGCGCTGTATTAACTATTACTCTTTTTACGTGGAGTAATTTTATATTTAAATTCCTAGGCGATCTTAGTAACGTATTGTGTTGATTGTTTTCATAGGAGATGGCTTGCTTTAAGATTGCAGCTCTGCAAAAAGTGCTGGACAGTAGTGTGCCATTGTCTGAGCTAGAAGTGGCCAATAAGCAGTACAATGCATTAACTGCTAAATACAGAGAGATGTTACAAAAAGATAATTTGCTTGTGCAACGGACAACAAACATGGAACACATGGAGGTAATGTTTGTGTTACATTTTAAACCTAAGGGGAAAAATGGGCAGACAGAAAAGCATTTTGTTGTGGTTCTTTGTTTATTTGTTTGTTTGCTCTTTAAATTAAGCTTTGGATATGTTCTTTCAGAAATTATTCTTAGTTCTTTGGTTACTAAAATGAGACTGACAGAAGGAATATTTGCTATCATCTTCAGTTTTGGAGGTCATAAGGAAAGTAGAAGTAATGTAAACAATTTGAAAGGTTTGTCTCAAAGTATGTGCTCTTACTAATTCCCAGTTTTCACAGGAATGAAATGGTAGTTCCAAAAAGAGTAAAGCTTTGGAATTTTACTTACATAAAAGAGGGCAAAGATTGTTCATTATGTGCTTGCAAAATATTGTGGGTACTACAAATATTTAACTCTTCTTGTGAAACTTTTATTCTGAAGTAGAAGGGACTTTCTTCTCAAGAACTGTGAAGTTGGCTTCAAAGATATGTCACTACCTCCCACTTTTCACAGGCAGTAAAGAATGAAGGACTCCTATGTCTATTTTATGGAATTTTGTGTGTATGAAAACTTGCATTACCTATTTCAGCAACTTCATAGAGGTAGAGAATAATATATAAACTAAAAATGTGTCCAAAACACTAAAATAGAAAATTAATATTAAGTATTTAATTAGTTTTATTGGTTAATGTGAAATTTGTATTTCCATTTGGACGAGTGAAGGAACATTTACAAAGTAACATTTGGCATCACATTAGATGCCTAAAAGAGCTAAAAGAAATGTGATCTGTCTCAAAGAGGTATTTATGTGCAACGTGAAGTGTTCTTTGTGGGATGAAGTAATCTTCCAGAAGTACTTCTTTCCCACTGTTAATGAGGTGCGTAGTATGACAAAGATTTTTCTCATCTAATTTTAGCTGTAGGAATCACAGTTGGTGGTAATAATTATTCACACTGTTCACTAGCTGTGACAGTAAGATACAGAGCACAAAGACTAATATTTTTACACTTTACAAGCATATACACTTTACAAACATATAGTCTTCGTATATGTAGGTTATGGTCACACACAAAGTCTGTCAATCTGAAAGATTTTGTAGATATTAAACATGAAATCTGCTACAATTAAACAGTTTTCTGTTATGTTGCAACTTTTCTCTCATATAGCGTGAGAATGAATCCTTGAAAGAACAGATAACTTCATTGAATAAGGAACTGGAGATCACAAAAGAAAAACTTCACACTGTAGAACAAGCATGGGAGCAGGTTACTAAACTGGGCAAGTATGAAAGTTATATTGCAACATTAAACACAAAATGGTATATCCTGTATAAAAGTAATATTTTAAAATTGATGTGTCTTAAAATAATGAAAATTTAAAAAAACATAACTATTTTATGTCTTTCAGTAATGATGTCTATTTTTGTGCTGAATTTTTTTGTTTATAAGTTTAATTTGACTAAAAGCAAGTTCAGTATTTTTTTCATTAAACTTTTCCACTTTGACTTTCCTGGGTTACTGGGTCAAGGGTTTAAAAGCTTTTAACGCAACATCACCTGAACTTTTTTTTCTTAGTATGTTCTAACTTGATTGTTAGTCATAGTGTTTCAGAGTTTGTCAAGAAAGGAAGTTTGTTTTGCTGGTTTCATGCCTTGTAACAAAGTATTCTTTCTTAATATGTGGGGTTTCTTTGCATAGATTTCATTCCTATTATTCAGCCCTGTTTCTTTTACAGATTTTAAATTAAATTTCCTGAAGGTTTGTCAGTTGTATTAAGCATAAGGTGAAAGGTTACACTGAAAATAGCTATCAGTCTCAATAACCATGGCTGCAGATACATGCATTCATAATTGATATTAGTATTTTATTAAAGTTGTATACTTTCCAAACATGTAGTAAGGCAAGATAACTGTGCATCCAGATGCACAGATATTATGATAAAGTTTACTTGACACAGATAAAGCAAAACTTGTGTTTGGTTTCATGGTGGAAATAATTTTGAATTGAATCAGTTTGGATCAGTTTGTGCATTTCTTAATTTACATATTTTTTTTTATGTAGGGGATGACAATGCCATGGACAAAGCCACAAAAGCAATAACCAACAGTGAGATTTTGTCCATTTCTAAGAAAATCACCATGTTGGAAATGAAGGAACTAAATGAAAGACAGAGAGCAGAGCATTCACAACGAATGTATGAGCACTTAAGGAGCACTGTAAAGCAAATAGAAGAACGTAATTTTGAATTGGAAACAAAATTTGCTGAGGTAAATGTCTGAGATTTAATAACCTAATTTGCTGCATCTTAAAAACATATTTTTTAGCTTTTCAAAAATTATTTATATAAATAATATCAATTTATGTCAATAAATAAGTGTATAAATAAGCTTATGATGCAAAAAATAGTTTTGCAGGCTTTAAGAACTGCATTTTAGCATGTGCAAGACACTGGTAAAAATAGAACTGATTAATTTGTCAGTAGTTTCTTTTAAAAGATAGTTGACACGATGAGCATCTTGGCAGATGCTAGTTTCCTGGTTTTGTCAGTGGACTGCAAGAAAAAAGTTTGTTCCAAACTTGTTTTTTTCATTTGTCTAATCCATATGATCTCTTTTTCATATAAGTTTTCCTTATAATTACCAATTATTCAAAAAAAGGTTAGAACTTTACATCCCTTGTGCAAATGATAGTGTTGTGATTCCGCTACAGACTGGCTACATCTTATGCCACACATTGTCTACAGTACAGAAATAGAAGTCATGTGCCACTGAAGGTGATGAGCCTTAGTATTCCTGTCCTATCAGTCTTAAACTTGTTAGGTTTTTTTGTCTGCAGTATTAGTTTTTGAATTTTTTATAGAAATTTATTTTTTACTAGCAGGATACTTTATTATAGTTTCTACAATAAATTTATATATAGGAATTGTACAGATGTGTTCTTGTGACATTACTGGTCTATAATTTAAGCACAAGGGCAGAAAGAGAATAATTGATATGAATGTAATTATCAAAATTACTTTCCACTCCTTGTCCTTTGCTAGAGTATAGTCTCTCAATAGTCTAACTATTTTAGATTGCTGTGACTCCCTGTTTCTCTGTTGTTTTCGTAATGTTTGTTACATTATTTTGATCTGATTTAGTGTGGGAGAGGGAATAACTGAAAGTGTATAAAGCTTTTCAGCAGCAGTATTGCTAAAGCCTTTTCTGACAGGGTGGGTTCTTTTATTTCTATAAGGAATGCTTTAGGTGATGCACCCTAGTGTCACATTTTTCATAGTCTCTTTTGTATATATTATTTGGCTTGTGATACTTTTATACTTTAGGTCTGATGGTCTTCCTTCGTTCTGAGCTGATGAACTCCTAATAATATTCTTTCTTACTCGTACCTCTGCATTCCTCTTTTGCCCCATTTCTGTAGTTCCAGGACATACATTTTCTGTTTCATATACCCCTGTTGTCAGTACCTCCTAACCTGGTATAATTGCTTTTTTTGTTTGAGAAATATAACAAGATTATGTGGGTGTAATCAATGAAAGCTGTAGATAATACCAGTTTAACAACTGATAACTATAAGTCTACTATACATCTTTTTAAGGCACAAATCAACTTCAGCATTCTACTTTTAGTTTTTCAGATACATGAGGATACCCTGCACTTCTTTTTGTTTGTTTAGGAAATCAGTTATTTTATTAAGTAGTGGTATCAGAACAATGGGTCACAACTGTATGTACTGATTAAGTTGTGGGAGTTCTCTGTGTTAGGATTAAGATAGATTAAGATTATTTATTTTAATGCTTTTTGGTTTGAATTGAAATGTTGGTTACTGAGTATTTGATAATCAACTTGAAAAATCAGGCTGCTTGAATGAATATAATTTAATTAAGAAAGGTTTTTTTAGAAGGAATAAAAGAACACAGTATTGTCAGTCATGGCATTTATAACCTCTATTTGTGTTACCAATGCCAATATAAAAGGCAGTATATAAATATGTAGGACTGTTCATTTCCCAAAGTGTTTAAAGTCTTTTTTTTATCTTTGTTTTTATTTTTATTTTAGTTTAGGAGCAAGTTATTGCAGTAATGGCTTTAAGAAAATTCGCTAATAAAAATTGTATTTAGTTTAGAATCCTTTTCTGTGCCAAATATTGCTATATGCATGGAATCCTGCAAACAAAAAAGATGTTTGAGCAGAGGGTAAGGGAAACTGGTTTTTGAACACAACCTCATCACAGCTGAACTGTGTTTTGTAATGGCTGAAAAAACCCCCTTTTGGTGCTGCTATTTCATTGCAGCGTTTGAGCAGTTATGTGCTTAGGATACCATTTTGTTTGTTTCTGGTTTTGATTTTTTTAAGCTCACCAAAATCAATCTTGAGGCACAGAAAGTGGAACAGGAATTAAGGGATGAACTGTCAAAGAGTGTAAGTAAGGCAGTAAGTGATGCAGATAGAAGACAAATTATGGACCTAGAGAAGCGTGAGATGGAGCTCAAGATTGAAGTTTCAAAGTAAGTCTTGAATTTATGAATTTTGAATTAAGTATGTTCAGAAATGTGTGAAAATTAAGGCATACTAGTCTTACATGATACACTACTTGTGTATCAGTGACATGCAATTTTCAATGCTTGTTTTTTTGGGCATATATATATGACAAATTTGGAATTGAAAATGAAGGTTTTAATTCCTGACTATAAAGAATGCAATTTGTTTTATTTTAATTTGAACAGGGAATTAAGGGCTGGGTGAGATAGATAGGGTAAGTGTGCAATTAGAAACTTATACTAGTATTTTTACACTAATTAAGGTTGATTTTGTTTCTGTGCCACAACCCCCGTTCTGTGTATGAAAATCTCGTAGAACAAATTGGAAAGCAGTTCTTTCTTTGAAAGACTCATATCTCAAACATTAAGGTATGGTAGGTACCTTAATGTTGATATGAACATTTGTCTTTGAGTAATTAATGTAATCCTGTTATATGCCTAAACCAGGAAAATCTATAGGGATACTTGCACTTTTTGGCACTGCAAGTAAGTTATTAGATTTGGGGAAGCAGAGAAGGGAATTGAGAATGAAATGTTTTGACCATTTAGAAAATGTTGAGTATTTATATCCTGAGTAGGAGAGAAATAGAGGACAGAGATTATTAGATCAGGTAAAAAACCTGTGGCATTGTTTTCCTGGAGTAGGTTACTGCTAGCAAACTTATGTATAATGTATAGGAAAATGTCCTGTGAAAACATTGTGAAGCAATACAGAAGAATTTTCTTAAACAGAACTCTAAGTAGTAGAAAAGAGTATGGTGAAAAGAATGAAATCCAAATGTTTTGATGTGAGGAAACATACTAAGTATCTTTTCTTAGTATCTTCTATGTAGAAATACATAGTAGGTTATTCACTGATTTCAAGTGACACAATACTCTTGTTTTCCCTGGAAGGTTAAAAGAACTGTCTGATGTAGCACAAACACAAGTTGAAGCTCTGGAGGCACGCCAGCAATACAGAGATAAAGAAGTGGAATATCTTAGAATGCAAATTTTAGATTATCAGGTAAAATTTAGCCTTTATTAAAACTGCAGTTTGGAATCTTTTTTCCCTGGAGTGAGAAGAAATGAAGTAATTTTTCAATGAATTAGAAAACTGCAAAAGTATTTCAGAAGAATCTTAGCAAGCTAGTTCTTGTAGTGCCCATACACATTCAAAAGTTCCATATTACATTAATTTTTCCCTTCTCTATTTATTCCATTTCTAGCTGTGCAGCTATTACAAATCCTGACATTTTTCATATTGTTTACATAGTATTCATTCCTGTATCATCAATAGCTCATGGTGAAGGAAAAACTCATGGTGAGGAAAGTCTGATAATTTTTCTCAAGCGAGAAATTACTTGTAAATATTGAAGATTTGAAATAGGTTGACTATTTTGTTTTGTTATTAGCTAAAACAATTTATTGGAATTTGGTTTCACATTGTACAACAGTTTGAGACCTTAAATCCAACACTTGTGTCAGCTTTTACATTACCATATTTTCCAAGTTTAGGTACATATTTCTTACTCAGTTTCTGGTATTTTGGAAAGAGACCATTTTTAAGATCAGTATCTGAAAAGCTGTACTTCTAAAATGTGGCTGTAGAAACAATAGTGGAAAAATTAAAAGCCTCTTAAAGGATGATTCTTACTCTTCTCTGTGGAATAAAATACAGGTAATATATAACACATATATATTAAAAATAGCTTGTTTATATTTACATATAAACTGTGTTAACATATTCTGCATTAAAATGAAAAATAAATTTGTTCTATCAATTTTTTTCTTAGGCAGAGTCAGATGAAAAAGCAATTATTGCAAAATTGCATCAAGATATCATAGCTCTTCAAGGTAGTGAATCTGTTGCTGTAGACCAATTGGAGAAATTTAAGTTGAAACTACAGAAGATGGAGATCCATAATCTACGTTTGGAGCAGAAGCTTGATGAGAGAGATCAAGCCTTATATTTTGCCCGACTTGAAGGAAGAAATAGAGCCAAACATCTACAACAGACAGTTCAGTCTTTGCGGCGACAGTTTAGTGGTGCTCTGCCTTTAGCACAGCAAGAAAAATTCTCTAAAACAATGATTCAGCTACAGACTGACAAACTGAAGGTCTTGGAAGAAGTTCAGCATGCCCAGCAGGAGCGTAGAAATGCAGAAAACAGAGCATTAGAGCTGGAGTTGAAACTGAAAAGTTTAGAAGAATTAGTAAGTGCATTGAAGGATACAAGAGGAGCTCAAAAGGTTTGTGATTTTATAGCTTTGAATAGCATTGCTTATCTGATCTGCATTTAAATTAAGTTTCAGTTCAATTTGCTTTCTAAATATATGTTTTAATGTATAACTTGCTGATTTCAAAATACACTGTTAGAATATGACAGCTATCATATTTTGTTTTCTGTAAAAGTCAGTGCAGTTATATGTACTAATTCCCTTCTTTTGTGCCCAGTTAAGGCACATAGGAATTAGACCCTAACTATAAGTGCAGTTATATTAAATTGAATTAAATTATGAATCTAATTAAATAATGAAATAAATTAAATTAAATACAGAGTAGCATTTTGAAGTTTTGTTCCATGAGCTTCCAGTGAAATCTTCACTCCAGATCCATGTCTTTTTAAAGTAAATCTAGGGGCAGTAATTTAGATTATCATGGTTAGGAATGTTACCATGCTCATGTAATTCTGCTTAAGCATATTTTGCAACCATAAGCAATGTTGCCCTGAAATCTTAAGAATGCTTTCTCACCGCTCTTCAAGATCACTTTGTGTTAGACAATATGATTGCATCTGTCGTGACTAAAGTTGTCTGCATGTAAGAATGCTTGTAATGCTCTGGGCATGTTTTAGTTTTAAATCAGTTTTCAAATAGTTTTCTAGAGCATTTTGACATAAGTATGTCTGTTGTTCTTAGTACATGTGCACTTTTTTGAATACATACGGTTTTTAATGGTTTTGAATTCTCTTGCTCTTTTAGAAAATACAAACCAAACTTCTTGCATACTATTTTTTGTTCAGTCTGGACAGATACATAAGGTATAACTTGAATAATTTGAAAATTGTTTGCAATGCACTTCTGTCAGTGTAAGGGAAACCTGTTGCCTCTCCAGTTGGCTGTTGCATTTATCAGTCATTCCCCTTGCAGTTTCATACTCTTGTCATACTTCCTCTATCAAGACAAGTGAAGAGCCTTAAAAAGGCAGAACATGTGTCTTCCAGTTAGTTTGAGAAGTTCCATCCTGCCTCAAAGTCAAAGAGTGAAGCTGCATCTAGTTGGCCTGTGGTAAATTATAATATATTGTGTATTATTCATTGCAAGGTAATTGTGTGGCACATGAAAATGGAGGAACTCCATCTGCAGGAACTTAAACTCAGTCGAGAGTTAGTCAAGCAAAAAGAAGAGGTGAAGTATTTGCGTAATATAATTTCTGAATATGAATGTACAATCAGTAACCTGGAAGAAGAAATTGTACAGCAGAACAAGGTATGTATTCCTGCATGCTATTGAAAAAATATACTATTCCTTATTTTACTAAGTGATTTTCTAATCGATTTTAACACATGTGTTTGTGTCTTGGTTTTATAATCCTTTTTAATTGCTTGTTTGAGTGTTTTACTTCTTGGTAAATATTTTTTCAGTGGAAATCTATAAAATTCCCATTGCCTTCAATAAATAAACTACCTCTATCAAACATTTGTTACAGTTTCATGAAGAAAGGCAAATGGCTTGGGACCAGAGAGAAGTAGAGCTGCAGCGCCAGTTAGACCAGTATGATCATCAACAAACTGAAATACTTAGCACAGCTTTAAAGGTACGTGCACTAAAAATAGACACATAAGGATGTTTTTCAGAGCTGTCAGATTAAATGAATATGAATCTTTCTGTGCAGTTTGAAGAGGCTGCAGGCTCAGTTCCAGACCCTAGTTTGCCAGTCCCACAGCAACTTGAGTTGGCTTTAAGAACGATTCAGGAACATATTCGAACAATCCTGGAAACTAAGGCAACCTGCAGATCACTGGAGGAGGTAATTTAATGTGTAAATTATAATTTAACGTGACAAAGTTTGTGTTTCCATATGCTTTTACTTTTTTTTCCCATGAAAAATATCTTTTTTAAAATGTCACTTAGACATGTTTAACACTCAGAAAATGTAAATAATATAATCACATCATGAATAAAATGAAATATTTTTTCCATTGGAAAAAATCATACAGAGAATTTTGAAATGTTTTCATTCATCCGTTTAGTAGGTTCAGATGTGTCTTGCTGTACAAAATTCAGTTGACTATACGTAGTTAAATTTAGCAAGTGCTACGAAATACTTTTATCTTGAGTTGTTAAATTACTACTCTTCTACAGAAGAGACTTTGTGGTTCTTAAATAATTGGTAAAACACCAGCTTCTTCATTTGGTAGGACAAAATTAGTTGTTTAAGTGTCATGTGCCAAGCAAATACATAAAGACACAGTAATGGTATTCTGGGACATTCTCATCTAATAGTAATCCCATACAGATGGAGCCCAGTACAGAGTGTTTTGTGTTTGTAAGTACGTTTAGATAAATCTTTCCGGTACATTTCTTGAAAAGTAAGATGTTTTTGCAGTGTTTGAATTCTGGAAATTTTGTTGTAGAAGTTAGAAGAAAAGGAGACCGCTCTGTGGAAAGCTGAACAAAATGTTATATCAAGAGACAAAGTTATAAATGAATTAAGACTTCGATTACCTGGAACATCAGGAGAGAAAATAATGGCTGAACTAAGCAAACAAGAAGATGACTCAGAGTACCATCATGCCATTAAAATTGCTCATCAAACCATTGCAAATATGCAAGCAAGATTGAATCAAAAGGAGGAAGTGTTAAAAAGATACCAATATATGCTTGCTAAAGCAAGAGAGGTAGTTAACCCTTTTTTCTGAAATTTCTTCCATTTCAAGTTGTTTTAGTTGATTCTTTGTTTTCTCATTGCTAGCGAAATCTAAAAATATAAGTTTCTAATCTCACACAGAACAGAGACAATTACTTTATATGTGGGAAGTTCATATAGCATTTTTTAGCTTTTTAGAACAGTAGGTTTGCTTAGTCAAGAGGTTATGTATATAATGTCTGTCTAGGAATTAAAGTAGTTGGCATGAAGAAAATGAAAATTCTGCTGAAGTGGTCTCAGTCTATTTTGTATATTTCTTTGGGATTTTTCAGTATTTGCAGCAGATCTCTGGATTGCATCTGGTAGTGAATTTGGGAAGTACAAGAAAGACATACATTTATGGATAACATTCTTAAAGCATATTTTAAACTAAAGCATTTTTTAAAGCATAAGCAGTGTGCCTAAGCATACTTTATATTATTTAAGCATAATTCATATTGTTTTTTCTTTACATACATAAAGTGTATTTTAAAGCATAAACATTTTGTCAAAGAGGTACTTCAAAACCAAACATGCATTGGTTTTAGATCAGAAGCACCTTTCCAAAGCAGACTTTCTATCATCTTCATAGTGTGGTTTGGTTAACACACAGAGCTGTTTCTTTTGGGAGAAATCAAGGGGTTTTGTTTGGAAAACACCCAGAAGATGCAGTCTTTAACTGAGCCTTAAAATGTCTTAAAAGGTAGTCTTAAAATGTGTGCTAGCATTCCATCCATAGGATCAC
This sequence comes from Passer domesticus, assembly GCF_036417665.1. NCBI lineage: Eukaryota > Metazoa > Chordata > Aves > Passeriformes > Passeridae > Passer > Passer domesticus. The sequence goes on along the minus strand of NC_087478.1, from coordinate 40,614,543 downwards.
ACTATAGTCCAAGGTACATAAACTGGAAATGTCCCAGGTGTGGATATTACTGTCCATACTGATAGCCACAGTTGGGACCAGCACCAACTGTTTTGTTCTCCAGCTTCTGTGCTGTTACACCATACTACTTGCTACATGCTTTAAAACTGCAAGAGTTGATTTTTTCCCCCAATAGTGTAAAAAGGAAAAAAGAAAATCATTGATTATAGCTAGAAGAAGTTTAAAAACTTCCAGAATTAGAGGAAAATCTGGGGAGCATTATTGAGCAATGAGTAAACAAACAACTTGAAGGCACTGCAGTTTCATAACTTCTGGGGTAGTGTACATCATTTTGATGTTTTATTTTGAGTTTTATTTTGAACTAACAGGAACAAGAGGAAATAGCAAAGAAGCATGAGGAAGACCTAAGAATTCTACACCAGAAGTTAGATTTGTACACTGACAATTCCCTTAATAACTTCAAAGAGACTGCTTTGGTGAGTCGTGTATTTTAGAATTGGTGATGTTGTTCCTATATTTTTTACGTTGTTGCTGGAAAGAACAGTTTGGCAGTCAACAGTGAGTAATAACTGGTGACAGGACAAATGAAATGGTGATTGGTTTATAATGGTTGCATTGTTTTTGAGGGATTTCACATGAGAGGCATTAGAAGTCAAGTTTAAAAAACCAGTTACCACCTCAGTATATATAGGCATTTTGCATATCATCCTAATTTATGGAGAATTCTAGGGGGGAGAGTTATATAATGCTTTCTATCATTCTCATTCAATGTATAGCTATATTAAGCTAATCTATTTAAACTCAAAATTCCTCTCTGCACTTTATATTCTGCTGTATTATATTGATCAATGGATGTAGAAAGCTCTTTTCAAACCAGCATAACCTGTTTCTCTCTGAACTAAGAATCACATCTCAGTAAATAAATGGTAGCTATTAATGCTTGATTATATCTAGGAATGAGTAAAAATGCATCAGTAATGCTTATCTTTTGCTTAAAGCTTAAAATGTTTATCACTTGCATTTGTTGTGTTTTACAGGAGTTAGGGAAAAAGACATCTATGTCCCTATCCAACAGCAAATATTTTCATCACTTAGAGCAAACTGTAGCAGAACAGGATAATTCTCTTGCTTCACTTGTTGGAAAATTAAAGAAAACATCATCTGATTTGGAGAAACAAAAACAAATTACTATATTGAAAATCAATGAGTTTGAGGCAATCAGAGCCCAGTAAGTTTTTAAATTATTAATATAAGGCACATTGGAGTGGTTCAAGTCAATTATGTATTGATGCTACGGAACTGATCTATCAAATTGAATGTGTGTGTGCTGACTTGAGGATTTAGCTGAAAAAAATCTCAAATACACTAGTATAGTTAGCAGTTTTAAATTATTTTTAATCTGTAGCCCTTCACTGGGGCTAATACTGTGGCTTGAAAAATGTTGTTTAGTTGTTAGCTTTGTGCCATTTAGTGAAAAAGAAAGTTGTTTTTAAGTTACTGCATTACTTGCTGGCTTGTGTTCAGTCATTTTTCTCCCCATGACATATCCATTTGAGTTTGCTGCTGAACAAGGTTATACTCATGAAAGTTAATCCCATGTTTAAGAAGAAAAAATATGATGCTATAATAATAAAAATAAAATATTGTGTCCTTTGTGATTTATTTAGAGTTTGCTAACTTAATTGTTACACTGTACCCTATTAATGCTTATTTTTTTGTTAGGCTTCAAGAAAAGCACACAGTTGATGTGGAACAAATCAAAGAAGAAGCAAATGAACTGAGGAACATATTATCTCAGAAGGAGAAGGAATTAGCAAATGTTAAAGCTGAACTGGAGGTCCAAAAAGAAGCAAATAATAGAGCACCCACAACAACACTGAAAAACCTGGTGGAACAGTTGAAGAGCCAGTTAGCGATAAAAGAGAACCAGCACAAAGTTAGTCAACAAAAATTAATCTCTATGTCACTTAAAGACTAAATTTTTCCTAATGCTTAAGAATTCTTTGTATAGCTGAGCAGGACATACAATATAACTGCATAACATGCCAAAGAAAAATATAACTGCCTTTTCTTGTTTTGTAGCAGATCTTCACTTACAAAAAAAATTGAATTAATTATTTTCAGGCTTTGAGCAGAGCACTTCTAGAGCTCCGAGCAGAAATGACTGCCAATGCTGAGCAGCAAATTATTTCTGCTGCGTCACAAAAAGAGGCACAGATGAATGTCCAGGAGATTGTTGACAAGCAAACCAAGGAGCTTACGGTGAGTGCTAGGCAATGTCATTGTACTGCTTTGTTGTGTTTTACAGGAGTTAGAGAAAAAGACTTCAACCTGATTTGGTGCCTTTGCTGACTTTTTTGTTTCCTTCTAGACACAGATAGAGGAATTGAATAATCAGATGATAAAACTTACAGAGAGCCTTAAAATAAGTAAAAGCAAGGAAGCTTTGTTGTCTGATGAAAGGGATGAGTTAAACCGAGAGTTTCAGAAGAAAGAAAAACTACTTGCTAAAATATTGAAGGAAAAAAATGAAATAGAAAAAGAAAATGAAGAACTGAAGAACCGGATTAGGAGGCTAAGCAATAGCATTCAGGTAGAAGTGACTTTTCAAACTATGTTTGATCTTGGTCAAGTTTCTGTATAGATGAGCTGGTTTGGGGGGTGAAAGATTTAAATATCTTACACTTGATTAAAAATTTATTTTTTGCTCATCAGCTGGGTTGCGTGTAAGCTATTATCTTGTTTCTTTGCCTCAGCTTAAAAAAAAAAAAGTAATTGCATACTTCTTGAAATATGTTTGAAAGAGTCTGAGGAGTTGAAAAACCACTTTCATAGCTTTTTGGAAAAATGGTATTTTGTCTTCTTCCTGGCTCTACTTATTTCTCCTTTTAGAAGAAAAGTAAGGGATTTACAGAAGACTCATCTATCTATTTTTTAAAATTCAGCTACTTGCTGCTGATTATTCAGTTCTGAGGGAGAAGTTACATTCCACTATTTTAATAATTTAAAGGTAATTTTAAAAAAATCATTTAGGTTTTAAACTAATTTTACCAATTTGGAATAAAATCCTTATTTTTTGACTGGAGAAAAAATTCAGTAGTCACTAAACTTGAAGCTGTAAAAATTTATAATATTTCAGAGCAAAGCTGATGAACAAAATCTGATAGATGTGCTTCAGAAAAAAATTAAGAAGTTGGAAAGTGAACTTGAGAAAAAGTCTGAAGAAACAGAAAAGAAGAGTCTAAGAGAAGACAAGGTATGTGATTTTATGTCATGGCTTTGAAAGAGCTCATCAGCTGAGGCCAAGGTTGTTCACTTCTACCTATTTCTTCTAAAACTTGACCAGAATAAAAGCAGTTTCTTGGCTGCAACTTCTCATCTTTCCCATGCTCTTTGTTACTGCTCTTGTTACTTAGTATCTTAAGGCTTTCCTGCCTTTTCTAATTTATGTTTAATTCTACAAAATCTTAGAAAACTAAGATTTTTTAGGTAGTGGTGAAATTGATTACATGAGTCCTGCCAAATGTGCTTTTGTGAAATCAATGCACTAGCAAAAGCATAAAATATTGAGGAACAAAAGAGTGAATCTTAAAAGGGATGATGTCTCTATAATTATAGATTATTCTTGACAATTGTGATCTCTTCATACAAGAAGTTCTGAGTGATTAATCACTCAAATTTATGTTAATGTTAATTTATAAGTGTTTTGCTGGTTTCTTGCTTGTTACTATGTCAGTAACTAATTAGTGGCTGCTCATATTAATTATAAAGTATGCTGGAATATTACAGCATACTTGGGTAATGAGAGTCAGACTATTGATGTATGATGTGAAATACTATTCTACAACTGCACATATGCTTTCAATTAATTTGAAATGTTCTAAATACCTGTTGCTTTGTGTCTAGAGGTATTTTTCCTCACACTTGACATGCATTTTTCCTGTTTTCCAAGATTTGCCTTTCATTCTATCGCTTCATAGCAGTAACTGCTTAGAACAAAACCAGAAAATGAAGTACAGGGAATAACCAGAGAAGGAAAAATTCTGACTAAAAATAAATAAAGAAAACCCCAAACCAAAGCAAAAATTTCGTACAGGAATATTTACTGTGATTTTTCAGTAGCCATTTGTGATTCTATAGGTACAGATTTTAACCAATGTATAATTTATAGTTACTGAGTTATTAACTCTTAATAGAGATTCTATTTCTTGTAGGAAAAGAAGCTGTGTAACAGGGGCCTGCAAGCCCCTGATGAGTTGTAGAAGACAGATCTGTTATAAACTGCCATACAAAAAACTACTTTGTCTTAAATCTAATGTGTCATTTGAAGTTAAAGGGCACATTGCACTAGCACCTCTAATTTCATGAAATACTTCACTTATTTTTTTGTAATATAAGTATTAAAATCTAAGGATGAATTTGGTAGGAGCAATCAACTGCATTATCTTTATCCACCAATCACAGCAGTGTATCCAGCTGAATCTGCTACTTACCTATGGGCCTGCTATGACTCCCTGCTTTAAACTGATAAATGAAGAATATATCATTCTTAGTTTTCTAATGTGTCTGCTTGTTTTGCTGTAAGAGAAGAAATCAAAGGGAAATACAGAATCTATTTATGTTCTTCACAGACCTCCAAGGAGGAAATAATTAGATGGGATGAAGGTAAAAAATGGCAAATCAAAATGGAAGGATTGCGGAACAAACTAAGGGAAAAGGAAAAAGACGCAGATGCTTTATCCAAACAGCTGAATACATTGAAGGAAATTTATACAAAGTGAGTTGCTTTTAATTGATTCAGCTACAAAATGATGACATAAGGGAAATACAGATATGTTTGACATACAGTAATTATAAGATTGATGGTGAGAATTTGACATTGCTGTTGAGACTAAAGGGATTAGTTAATTTTCAAGCAGCAGGCAGCTGACTCTTCTAGTATCCTTTCCCTTGTGGAAGCCAACTACCTGTATTACAAGAAAGTATCTTGAGATAAAATTAAGTCCTTTATTAAGCTTACTGGTTTAGTATTCTATGATTCTCATAAAGAAAATAACAGCTTTATGAAGACGGGCTGTTTCTCACAGTGGTGTTATTTAGCCAGGTTGCTAGGAATGGATACTTCTAGTGTTACTGCAGTAATGACAGTTCTAGGATTGTGAGTTGGAAACCTTTTCAGTAAACAACCATATCCATATGCTCTGCAGATGTTTACTTCAGTGAAGCAATGGCAAGATTTTAGTGATAAAAGGCGTGGGAGTGATTGTAGCTGTTATTAAAGTGTGATTTGAAACTGCTTCAAAATGGCTCTTATTCTTAGCAAGCCTTGCCTGAATTTCACATAGAACAAGGCAATAAACAAGTGGTTTATGATGTGCATGATACTGACTTCATATCCATTGGGTTTTTTTGGGGTTTGAGTAGAGATTTTGGTAAGGTCTAGTGTCTACACAGTAACCTTATTAAATAGATAAGAGGGTGTGGTTCAGTTGGCAGATAAAATGCAAATGTGATTCTTTAAGACAGAAAGTATTTTCTACTCAAGAAAGCAGTTCAGCAAATAAGCTTTAAAATGTAAATTTACTGGATGTTGCAGGAGTGAAAAAGAGAAAATTGCTCTGCAGAAGAAACTGAAAACTACTGGTGTCACTGTTGACCGTGTTGTTGGAGTAAGAGCCACAGAAACTGAAAAAGAAGTGGAAGAACTAAGAAAACAGAATCTAGAGTTAGAAAATGAAGTTGCACATTTGAGGTAAGAGACTTTTTAAAAGAATATAAAAAGTGAGAAATCTAAATTAGTAAAAAAATATGTGGAATGAGATAGTCTCTAATAAGCAAACTGTAATTCAAGAAGGAAAAAAAAACAGGAATTTTAAAATTTCTTCTTAGAGTCCATGATGAGCAAACTTAAAAGTATTTGGGAGCAGTTGTGCTTGTTCAGAGAATATGCAGCATGGTTCATTATTCTAAAAAGCTAAATAATATGAAAAACATATGGCTTCTATTGAGAAGAATTTAAACTACAGTTTAGAGTTCGTGAAAGTTACAGGAACTGCTAAGTGCAGTTAGGAAGTGCTTAACCAGTTATCCACTATCACCATGGATAATGTACCTGAGTAATAGAAACTGTATGCATCTGAAAAGAGCAGATTCCTTTTGCCAAAGCAAGTATCTTCCATTCATTGGGATTAGTTGAAATATGGCCAACGTTGATTCACAATAACTAACTTAGAAACACTGGGAAAATCCAATATAGAAATCCAGAATTTAACAGTGCTTTTACATTAAGGGATGTTTTTCTGCCTTAATAGCCATTTGTCTGTTGTTTTGGCTTGATTCATTTTTTGATGTAGAACACTGCAAGCAATCCCACGAGACTCTGTTGTGGAAGATTTACACTTCAAAAATCAATACCTCCAGGAAAAGCTTCATGCATTGCAGAGACAATGTTCAAGAGAGACGTTTTTGAAACCCTTGGTAAGTTAATTATGTAACCATAGTACATAGAATACTGCTTAGGAAAAGTATTTGTTTTCTATTTGGTATTCTATGTAATTTATCTGGTTTTATTTAAATGACACCATCCTACAGCAGGATATGATATACTCAGCTTTTAGTGGTTTTAAAAAAACCCAACAAACCAAACACCAAAAACACCCAGATGCCCAAAACTTAAAGTTTCTGTGTCCTACAGGTAGAAGATGGAATATTCAGCATCCTAGCATATGTGGAGAAATAAGGAATATATATTTTTAAACATAAGTCTGCAACTAAAAGACTACTTTATATTATATAGTGATTAAAATTAATGATGCACAGAGTTTGGGGAAATACTGAGCTTCATTTCAGCTACATTATGTAGTTTTGTCCCCATTTGATTTTTACAAGGCTGCTTACATTGCAAATTTTGCATTATTAAGTTTTCTTAATCTTTCAAGAACAGACTTAACAGTACATTCTAGTTTCCTTTATTTCCTGTTTTCTTTTACTGTGTTCTGCTTTTCTTTCATGCTTCACTCTATCTTCAACTTGACTCAGAGTACATGTGACCAAACTGAACTGACCAAGTCTGTTCCTGCCACTGTCAGTAAACAAAAGTATCTGAATTTCTTTCACAAGAAATCTATTTCAAATAGGGCTGAAATCAAACATCAGACTAGTAATAGAGTTACTGATGGCAATGAAGTAGATGAGGACACAGACATGCAAACATGCATCATGCCTAATGAAGTCCAGGAAACTGCTGCAGATGTAAGCAGAGAAGTGTCTCCTGAAGAGCACCCTGAAGATGGTGAGAAATGCAAGGACACAGAGATTTCTAGGGAAGGACTGAAAACCAAAATTATAGCTGAAGCTGGTAAAGAGAACTGTGGTGAAAAAGAAGAAAATATAATCCAGCCTGAAAATGGAGAAGTTAATGAGAAATGTGAAGAAAAAGAAGAAGAGAGGAAGCAAGAAATCTTCAAGCACTCAAATGTCGATGAAGAAGAATGTGTAGAGGAGCCTGATGCTGACAAAATGAGCTGCAATCAGTCTGATTCAGGGCAACCTCCTAATCAAGCTAATGACTGTGAAGCAGAGAAAATAAATATGAATAATGAAATGAATCAACACACTACAGAGAATAAACAGGAAAATGACCAAAGCTGTACAGAAGGGATTGAAACGACCCCAGAGTTTTGTGAAATGCCTGAGGTTTGATACTGTAGTGGCCCTCTAGCATTTCTTCAGTACAAATGATGTAGAAATAGAATAGTTTGATCTTGAAAAAGCAGTGCTTTCCTGTGCATAGTCTGAAGGGATATTGAAGTACTCACCAAGTGGTCCATAAAGCAAACTTTGTACTTTCATGATAGCATGCATGTCAGCTCGCAAGTAAGCTACTGTCAATTCTCAAACTTTGATCCAGAGAGTTTACAAATAACCCTAAAGATACATGGAGCTAATTGATGGCCTTCATTCTTTAAGAGACTTACGATATGTTATTATTTACTCTAAAAAAAAAGCTTTAATGAAGCAAATACTTGATTGTTCTAGTTAGTGATAAAGTAATGAATCATACAGTTAATTCCCAAATTACATAAATAAAAACCACTGATTATTAAATTATTAAAAGGTTTTACTCTTTACTAGTGAGGCATACTAATTTACTGTATCAGTATGATTTCAATTGGCACTATTAAGTATGCAGAGCTGTCTTTGTGTAGTTGAAATCACTATCCTCCATGGAGAATGACTTAAGAGAACTAACAGATTCAATGAGAGTTACATACTACTATTCCTGGCTTGTTCTCTGCTCCATTTGACATAACTGAAATTTCTCATGACGTATGTGCTACTTAAAAACTATCAGAGTGTGCCCTTAAAATTAGATGCTGTTCCCAGGTACAGTGCCACAGCTTACTTCATTCAGTAGCTTCTTTATCTTTTAGTCTTTGAGGTTTACTTCTCCAGAATAGTTTGAGAAGTAATTTTGGTTTGATGAAATTTTTATGATTTATACTGATCTGTAAACTTCCCTTAAAGGTTAAGCAAGTTTAAGAAATGTAGGAGAGGGTGGTAAAATCAAAGCAGATTAGATCAAAACTGGTAATAATGCTTTCTTTTTTAATTTCTGTGAAAAATACTAGTTTTCTGTTGCTCTTAATCAGCTACAACTGTTAGTTGTATTGAATTAGTACATTACCATTTAATAATAATTTTTCCCCCTCTTTTCTCAAGACATCAGGAGCAGGATCAAGTGATCAGTATCGAAGAGAACAAGAAAAGGAAAATTTAAGATTGTCATCGGAAAACATTGAGCTAAGATTCCAAATAGAGCAGGCCAAGAAAGATTTGCCAAGACTAAAGGTAACGTTTTCTTACTTTAGTCCCCTTTACCCTCACACTGGTGAGGGAATTGCTTAAAAATAAATGGTTTTTTTTTTTCCTGTATGTACTGTAAACTTTTCATGTTTTTACAGAAGATGAGAAGGTTGAGTAGGTGGTAGAAATAATGGAAAATGTCATTGAGATGGGAAATTTTCTCTTAAATTTTTCCAAGTAAAAGCACTCAAATTTTGTTCACCAGATTTTCACCTCAATTTGAGATCTAAGTTGCTTATTACTTTTTTTTTTTGCCTGTAGGACCAAGTAGAGGATTTAAAAGAAATGTGTGAGCTTCTCAAAAAAGAGAAAGCAGAAGTTGAACGAAAGCTGAACAGCATTAGAGGGGTGAGTATTCTAACAGCACTTTCATCATATGTAAATGAAAAAAAAAATGCAAAAAAAAAGCTAAGTATTATTGAAGCGAAATCATTTGGAATCAACCAAAACCAAACATTAATTGTTCTATTTTATTGACCAAATGCTACAATGAATTAATGACATTAAGTTAACAGGACCATTAGAATGACTATTAAATATTTGCCTATTATGGCCTTATTTTGTCATTTGGATTAGTTACCTTCAGAAGCCTATATGTACAATAAATACCAGTTACAGCCATAATAATGAAAATTATATTCATGTATCTATGGAAATTATTTGATTCAGATGTAGAAAGGGTAAGTTACTGTTAGTGAAGTTTTTTATTTGTTGTACTCTATGGAGGTGACATAGCTAAATTTTACCCTAGCTACTGTCAACTACCTTAATAGAACAGTATTTCCAAAGTTAAAGGGAAAAAAGTACTCAGTAGTGTGTCTCCTGCGGCTCACTTATCAAACTATTTGTGTGACCTTCTAGATAAAACCAAACTAATAAAAGTTCCTAAGTGACTTTGTAGCTCACTATACAAGGAGAATTGAGTTCTGCTTCTGCATACCTGGAAAAGATCAGATATTTTTGATTATTTTACTTATGCTTTAAGTAAAGACTTTAAGTTAAGACTGCTTGTGTACCGTCTCTCTTATGCAGTGGTATTCTTGGACAAGAAGATTCAGTTTTTACAACTGTTTCATGCAAAGGTTCTGAGGAGAAAGATTCACAGTTTGCTTTCTCAATTCACAGGCAGCAAGATGTGACAAGTTTTTCTTTAACTCTGCTGTGTACCAATACAAACCTCCTAATCCCTCCAATTATTTTAAAGAAAAATAAATATTTTTTAATCATGAAATTTGGTCACTATATACATTTATGTGGAAGTCCAGGGAGTAAAATCCTCCCCATTTTCCTAATGAGATACCTTATGGCCCCAGAACTAGAATCAGCAGCATCTTTAAATTATGATTGGTGAGGAAATTGCTACAAAGAGGATGAGAAAATAAATGGATTTGAAGACTCCCTAACAAAATTTTTAACTCATTAATTAATGAAGTGAAATAAGAAAAATAGAAAAATTACAATATTTTCCCCCACATTTATTTATTTTTCATTTTGCAAGAAGAATATATTCCTTTGGAAAGGGAGATCTACTTTAATATACACTTTAAGTCAGAAGAAGGGTTGCTAAAAAAGGGCCCTTTTCTTCCCTCAAGCTTCCAGCCCAGCATTTTTCCCCAATGCCCCCAACAGTAATTGCATGGTCTGTTGGATTGGGGAATTTTTCTACAAAAAAAGCTAAATAAATTAAGTAGCTCTTTCTTTGATTTATTTTCCTAATGTTTCAGTTTAGTTCACAAGTACAGCAGATTTTGAGACTTAACTGCAGCCCTTTAGGGTAACGTAGAAAATGAAGGAGTTGATTTGTTGACTTGGGGAATTAATAAATCATTAGATGTTTTGGAGAGGTAAGTATGCTGGAAATTCTAGGGTTCAAGTCATATCAAAATAAAGCATCTTTTTTCCTGTAAATATGAATTGCAATGGGAAAATAAGCAATAAAGTAAGATTTGGAGTATCTCAGAACATTAAGATGAACAATTTGCTCACTTTTACTTTTTTCCTTCCCCCTCTGTAGGCTGGTAGAAGTGGAAAGACAGTCCCAGAACTGGAAAAAACAATTGGCTTGATGAAAAAGGTTGTAGAGAGAGTCCAAAGAGAAAATGAAGAACTGAAAAAAGCTCCAGCTGTGGTTTCTAATGAGAAATTACTTTGTCTTGAGCAGGAAAATGAGAGGCTAAAGGTACAGTTTTATCTCCAGTAACTATATTTAGGTAACAGTTTATATGCAAGTTAGTCACAAAATGGAGTAGCAAGCCTGTTGATATTGATTGGCACAAAACTGTTTTGAAAATGCCAGATATTAAAGATATAGAACAGAAAGGCAAAACGTCATTTTAGCCTAATATACTGCATGGTTTAGGGTACTTTGTACCTTAAGGATATATTTAACTATGTGATAAAATGTACACTGTGCTAAGTAGCTGTAACTATGCTGTGCTTTAAAAATGGAAATCTGAAATCTTCTACTAAGTGATGTAAATGTGTTTTAACAAATTGTTTGATCTTTAGTCTGAAATGGAAAAAACGAAACTTGATCTGGAGGGCCAGCTGAATGTGCGTTACGAATCTAAAACCAAAGGAATGGAAAAACTCATTACTGAAAATGAGAGACTGCGTAAAGAACTGAAAAAGGTATAATCATTTTAATGCACCCCTTTATTTCCACTAGCCACTGGTTATGGTGAGTATATGGTTTTTATTAATGGTCAATATAACACTGATATTGCTATGACAGTTTTATTTCACTATATGTGGAGAGGAGGTATCCAAGGGCCAGCCCAAGACCAAATCTGGAAGTTGCAGTGCTAGTAGTCTGGGATGCAGTTTTCGTCTACATCAGCACTGACCTTCTCTCACCGTCATTTGAGATGCTTCCTGTGAGGTTAAGTATTCCATAAAGCTTTGCTTTTATTGAACAATAGGAAGCTGACAGTGGAGAGAAGCTACGAATAGAGAAGAACAACTTGGAGATATTAAATGGGAAATTAAATGTTCAGCTGGAGGAAACCATTAAGAAGCTAAATTTGGCTGAGAGCCAATTTGATGGAGCTGACAGCAGAAACTGGAAGTCCATTGTAACAAGGTAGGAATTGAGAATGTAATAAGAGGACAGAAAAATTATGCAATGCTTATGCTATTAAGAGAAATAAACAACCTGTGTCCTGCATAAGGATGGCAGAGAGCAAATTTTTGGTAAGAAATACTTAGTCCTGGACTCCTGGGTGACTTCAGGATGAAGTAAGTCGATGTGTTGCAAAGTACTCTTTAAGAAACAGAAATGGAAGGCATCTACAAAATCAGAACCTCTGACAGTAAACTTGTTAGAGCATAAAATCAGCAGGACAGCAGAGACTTGTCTAATCTCATCTTAGGTGAGATGACTGTTGATGCGCAAGATTTTACTCCCTTCCCAGTCTTGCACTCCCACAGGATCCCTTGGAGGGTCTAGTGCTACTCTGACATATTGCTGAGCCATTTCTTCATTGAGACCTCAAAAAGCCATTTGGTTGTTTTTAACCTTCTCCTGAACTGTCAGTGAGGTAAAATGTCTCTATGCAAGGCCAGATGACAGACAATTTGTCTAAGGAAGGAGGGCAAAACCAACTGCAGGACAGGACAGAAGTAGCTAATGGCTACAGCAGAGAGAGGATATGGCATATTGGCTCAGCAGTATTCATGCATTTATTCTTTTTGTTCTTCACCTCTTCTGAAAAACATTTTACTTGGTTCTATTTAGTTGAGACATACATAGTTATGTATAGGTCCAAAATACATGGCCATGTTTAATTGTACTTGCCTATTTCAACTCATGTGAAGAAAGCCTTCTCTTTGCTTTTACTTTAACATGAATTTAAAGTAAGTTAATAACATAATGACCTTACTAACCTAAAGAAGCTGCTTGGGGAACTTTAACATGCAACCCACCTTACCAGCACATCTACCAATGCATATACATGGTAACAGTAAGTGTTTCTTAGGGCAGACAAAGGGGTGTCATCCCAGTCACCCTTCAGAAGACTCTGGCAGATAGCAAGGTGTTGGAAACTGTATTGCTATCTGAAAATCCAGATGGATTCAGATGGGAGACTGGGCCACATGACCTCTAGAGGTACCTTAAAACATTTCAAATTCTACACAAACCTTTCTGTGGCCTTGTAAAGCTCAAAGCAAAATGGAATCTTCCTCAGACTGCTCTTCCTCTATGGTAAACAATTTACTGCAGAATAGTTTTAGCCTTGGACTCTTCATCTTCTCTATTAGCCCTTTTCTCAGTACCTTTCCCATAAATTACTAAATCATTAAAAAATACTTCCAAAGGTAGTATGAAGTAAGATCCTGAAGATCCAACTAGTGTACCTACTGTACCAGTATGTGCACTTTTAGCAGCAGGTGTTTGGGGTTTATGTGCAATAGCATAAAAAGGTTCCTATCCCCCTTTAATAAAGCGTAGACACAAAAAGAGAACCACAGAAAGGTAGTATCTAGAAAAGCCTTTATTTATTCTAGGATTAAAGATGTGTTTCTCATTATGCTTCTTTCAGCAAACTGTATTTATAAGGTCAGTGATTATTTCAAGGCCATATTTTAGGGTGTATTTTACAGCATTTATTCTCCTAAAGATATTTTAATCTCTGTTTCTGTGTAAGTATTAACTTTTGCTCTTATTTTTTCTAAATGAAAATACTGCCAGAATGCAGGAAACTAAGTTGAAGGAAATGGAAACAGATATTGCTAAAAAAGCCCAAAGCATTGCAAACCTTAAACAGCAGCTTCAGGAAGCAACAGAACGTGAACAAAATGCTGATAAAAATTTACAAGATCTAAAAGAACAAGTGAGTAAAATTCAGCTAGATAACTCTGAAAATAGAATGCTTAATTTGTCTTTGTAATGTCTATAGTGGCAGAATACTTGTTTTTTCTCCAATCCTTTATTTTATAGGTTTTTTTCAGTCATAGTTGCTATATTTACATCTTTTAGCCAATTAATGAGGTTTATCACATATTATCAATATATATTCTTGACTTGCAGTCTGAGGAAAACTATTATTTTTCTACTGTGTTCTTCTGTACTTTCAGTGATGACATGAAAGCCTGTAGATAGATGCTTCAAAAGGTCTTACAATCTTTCCAGCTTGTTCTGCAGTGAGGTTGCTGCAGAGATTTCCCTATTCCCTCCAGTTTTTTTTTTTTTTTGTGGGAGGCAGGAGAGCATTGTTTGCTATCCCAAACAGGATGCTCATTTCTGTTTCCAGTCCACTCTCTTATGTGCAGTCTCCAGTAGTCTTACAAGTACTATTGTACATGTGGAAGAGTTGATGAATTTTCAACTCAGGTACCTTTGAAAAGATGTATCTTGTTTTGGCTTTCAAGTACAGAGCTACAGTCCTAGAATTGCCCCTACATTAGCTTTCATCTTCTCATTTATTTATATGCAGATGATTTTCTTCCCCAGGCAGCTCGTACTGGTGCTTCTCAGTGTAAGGTATCAAATACAAAACTTACAATTTGGAAAGTCATATATATATATATATATATATATAATGTAAGGAAGCAGATGTGTTCAATAAATAGAATTTGGAATTGATTCCTGTAAAACAATTACTTTGTTAGTTTTTCCCTGGTTTTCCTTTTCTAAGATCAGTGTTAGTAACATGAAGTATATACCAGCAGCAAATTTAACACAGAGATAGAAGTATTACTCTGGGAGCAACACAGTTTCCAGTTTCTTTCATGTCTCAAGTACTGATGAAGGGATGAGATCAAAGTTAACTGCATTTCAAAAAACAGAGCCTGATTGTGTAAAAAAAAAAAACTCAAATCCTTACCATGTTAGGTAGTAACAGAACAAAAACCTATCATTGCCAGTAGCCTCATGTGAGTTCATGAACTGTCACTGCATTTATTATTTGTATATAATCACATATTTAAACCACTGTTGTGCTCCTGCATCTACCAGGCATCTCTTCCAGAGGCTCCCTCCCTCTCTGGTCAGGGACCTCTTCTAACTTAACTGCATGTCACCCCTAGTCAGTGTACCCTCATTGGGGTTGTCATTGCAAATCACAGGGTTTTCATGCAATCTTTCAAAATGAACTGGAACAACCATGTGCAAATAAGCACATCAGTAATATTTTTAAAGCATTTAAATTATTTAGACATCAATTCCTTATGCATATGTATACAGTATGTTGGTGTAGCTATGTATCCAATTTTCTTTGTAAGTCTAACTTCTGAATACTTATTTCTTCACCCTTCATGAAATACGTAGCAATGATCTTTACAAATTTTGGAAAGGCTGCCAAGCATGAGCTTTGTGTGTAGAAACTGTACAGGAACAATTTGGGTTTTTTTGATAGCTTAATGTTTGGTTACATCCCTAGTATTATTTTCATTCTTTTTTAATCTTGTATTCAAGAGAACTCTATCTGAACTGCATTGCCATGGATATTGTTTTCAAGAATAAAATTTCCTTAATTTTTCTTTTAAGATTGAGCATCTTAAACATCTTCCTGAAGGTGCAGGGACAGAGCAAAACATCATGAAGGAGCTTCAGCTCTTAAGGTAATGTACTTCTAAACTAAGTAAACACTTCAGCCAATATACATGAAATAAGATCAGGAAATGACCACTGCAATTTTTAGTTAAGTATTTTGTTTTAAAATATTTTAATAATTTTTAAAAAAATCTATTTTTTAAATATTCCAGATCAACTAATAATCAGTTAGAGAAAGAAAAAGCAGAACTACTACATCAGATGAAGGCTTATACGAATGAACGACACACCTCTACAAGTGAAGGTCCTGCAACTGGTAATAATTTTCAATACCTTAAAATAATGATCTTCTTGTATTTAGAGTCTAAAACTACTTAATATGTGTGTGCAAAGTGATAATAAATCTACAAAATTATTTGAAGTAGATTAATGCTGAAGTAGTATAAACTGAAGCAGATTGAAGTCTTGGATTTTTGAGTACATATACAAGCTTTTTGAAGAGAATTTTCAGTAAAAATCTCCATAATCAATTATTTTGAGCAACAGGCAACTTTGTATGATTTTCCCCTCACAAGAAGGTGTGTAGTTCCTGCCCCCACCTGCTTTATTAACCTCAAAAGACTGTAAGATGTCATTCATTCATTGCAATCCTCTTTCCTACAAAAAGGAAGATGCTAGAGAATGAGTGTTTATTTCCAGTTACCAGCTCTGTGAAAGATTTAAGACCTAGCAGACATCAGTCCCATGGGCAAAGCAGAGCACTATGGAGCAGCACACTGCCATATGACTGGAGAAAAAAAAACCCAACAAAACTAACCCTATTGAAGTTATAAATATATGCAACAAGATCCTTATGATATTTCCAAACTTCCTGCATTTAATTCAGAGGAGGTGTACAAGTTGTATTTCTCAAAGGTGTGCTAAGAGACTGGCCACTGGGCTACTGCATTCAATCATAGGAACTACACACCACTGCCTAACTGGTACAAGAACTAAGGAAAAGCCAAGGTGACTTCAATGTTTGGTGATTCCAATTGGTTTTATTTAACTGTTTCAGCTTTTAGGACATGCAGAATTATTGAAACAAGATTATCTGTACCATGGGTTTTCACTACTTAAAATTTCATTAAAAATCTTTATTTTTGCAGGACATAATGAAACTGTAGAGGATAAAATTGACAAACTACTGAAAGAAATGGATGACCTCCAGTCACAGCTGGAGGCTTCAGAGCTCGAAAAACAGAAATTAAAGGTGAGCTGCAAGGATCATCCTAGGCAAGATAATAAGCTATGGTTAGCTAGAAAGAGCTGTTTAATAGCTGAATTAATATTTAATGACAAAGTCAATTTTTAAACAGTTTACAAAGCCTATTTTGTTTTTATGAAAGTACTGTTTATGGGCGGAGTTTTTTGCTTCTAGACAAGATCATTATTCTCTTATGATAAGAGATAGATAAGATCTTATTATGATAATACCTCAAGAAAAAGGCAATAAAGGTGTTGTGTGGTATTGACAAAGTTCTGGATAAAGGTGGTACTCCTTCATTCTTTTCAATAGGAGGAGACAAAAGAGCTGAGAAGAGAACTAGAGACCTACAATCCTTCCTTTTTTGAAGAACTTGAGGATCTAAAATATAACTACAAGGAAGAAGTAAAAAAAAATATTATCTTGGAAGAGAGATTGAACCAGCTTTGTGAAGAGTTTGGCATTCAGGATAGTCCAGGCAATATTTCTGTTGATTAGGGTAGTATTCAGTATCCTCATCATTGATACAAAAAATAAAATTGTCTGTTTATCTTGGAATTATACAAGTCTCTTAAAGTTAATTTAACAAAAATGTTAATTTGCACACACCTAAGAGGGCAGAATTGGATTATTCAACAGTTAATTGTCAGTATTTATATACAACAGTCAAAACAAAAGCAAGTTTTATCTCTCCGAGTTCTTGTGCAATAATATATTTTTATTCAAAACAGTTAATTTGGGTAATAAGGTGTCAGGTGAAATTGAAACTTTGGGCTTCTTTTAAAAGTTAATAGAACTTTAAACTGTCAGCATACTAAGTATGCTAAGTCCCAGATCAGTAAGAATATGTAATTTGCTCTTGTTGTCCTGTGCAACTATAATGTTTAACTCTGAACTCAGGGTGAGTGTGCTGGATGTCTGTTCTTACATTCCTGGTTATTTTTACCTCAATGTTAAAAAATCCAAGAACAAAGAACTGAAAATGAAGCTATGGTATTTCAGCCAAACCACTGGTATTTTTGTACATAATAGATTTTTCTTTTTGTTTATTTTATATTGCTGGATGTATACTTTTATAGCAGAGATGAAATAAAGCCAACTCAAATGATCATTCAGACTCACCTTTATTATTTATATACCTTATCTTACTTAATATGCCTGTGATGAAATTTCCTAATTGAGACACAGTTGTAAACAGAATTATTTCTACTGACTAAGCTAAGTCATGTCTCTCTCCACTTACTAGGCTCTCTAAAATAAAATTTGAGTATTTTCTATTATTTACTCTTTTTGTCCCAAAATAGTGCAAGTGCCTGTAGGATATAGGTTAACTGGATTTTTAAATAATAGCATAATGCTGCAGATGTACAGTTAAATGATACCAGGAAGTTCGCCCCCATAAGAAACTGTTACAAATTTTTAAAAAATTGTTAAATTTTAGGACTAATTCTGGTCCCAAGTGAAATATGTCTTTTTACAGTCAAGAAGCTTGATGCCAAGTCTCAAACCTACATACAACAGTGTCATAATAATAACATTTGTAGAAGCACAACTTATGTAACTCTTCCAGTTGATCACATTCATTAGTAAAGCTTTTAGGACCAGACAGTGGTAGAAAATGTACTTCCTACACTTAATGCTAACAGTTTACAGGAATGTGTTCAAAAGTTAAGCATTTTTCATAAAATAAACATGCTGGAAGTTAGATCTCTGCTCTGGCTGTCATATCTCTGTTATTTAGTCTTTTAGGATAAACTTAAAATGATAACAGTAGTACCTGGGCTGTTGCCTAAGCTAGAAGAGTATTCTTGAAGAATGCTGTGATAGACACAAGTAAAAGGAATGCAGGACATACAACTGTTAACTTAAAAAAAAAATTTTCAAGCATCTAACTTGATATCTTTGAGTCGGTCAAATCTTTGTCCATCCAACAATGAAAAATGGTGAAACAAACTTTTTGGTTCAAAGTCATAGTCACATTTAGTTCCATTAAAAGAAATCACAACAGGCTGAGAATTCAGGTACGTCTCTGCAAGTGGCCAAGGTAAACCAAGATGATGGCGATGGAGCTACAAGAAAAGGAATGAAGGTCAGTTCAGCCATTTTGATAGAGTAATGCAAAAATTCCCAGCTTGGGAAGTGAGTGGGTGTCTGTGGATTCTAGGATCCTCTGCATCAGGGCACTTAAAACCATTAATAAGTTATCTCTAGAACATGAACAAAAACAAAGCACAAAAGGCAAACCAGAACCAAGGTGTCCTTCACAGTTTCAGAAATAATACAAACCTGCTAATTAATCAGAAATCACATTCTTATTAATACTTGCTCTATTAGTCAACATTATGAGAACTTAATTTTTAAACAGAGGAATTAAGCTTTAAAACTAATGCTTTCTATACAGAGAGGCAAGAAAATATGTTCTCAATTACTTTATAAGCATGTTGGGAATGAAAAAGTTCAATATGTTATGTAGTCATTGTAGTGATTCAGTGGCTTTACTAATTGTACTGTCATCTCATTGCTTGGATGTAGCTATGATATTCTATGAAAAAATCCTTTCCTAGGATTTTTCCTGTTCTGAGGAGCTGAGAGCCTCAGGAAAGAAATGTAAACAATAACTCTCTGCTGCTGTGGAATGCCACAGGTGTATCTTTCATTGGTCCATGTGGATTGTTTTCAATTAGTGACCAATCACAGCCACTTGTGCCAAGGTTGTGAGCAGTCACAGGATTTTGGGATTTTGTTATTGATTCTTATTCTATTCTTGTCTTGGTAGCCTTCTGATCATCTTTTCTCTCCGTTCTTTTAGTATAGTTTTAATGTAGTATTTTAATATAATATATAACATAATAAATCAGCCTTCTGATCAAAATGGAGTCAAGCCTCGTGTCCTCACACAAGGGGTCTCAGCGTAGACAAGAGTTGGAGAACATTACTGTTAAAGAATTTTGAAAAAAAAGACAAAAAATGAAATCAGTACATAACATTTTAGGAATTCTTACAGTGCTTTCCACATGTCCATCCACATACTTACCTTGATTAAGCACCCATCATGGCAGTGCCACACAATTCCTTCAACTTTACCCTCTGTACAGCTTTCAAACCAAGACAATATGTCATTTTGCTTCAAAGCAGGTGGATTCTTTATTTCAAATGCTCCATGTGGGACCAGGAGATGTACAGGGTGCTTCTTGCTTCCCAATCCTATGTTTAAAGAAACAAATACCTTACTCCTAGTTACTGTGTTTCTTCACTTTTGTTATTGCAGACATCTTAAAAGCACTCTGTAAATTTCTGTTAGATACTACGATGTTGTCCTGCCTTTAACAGAATAGTTAATTAAATTTTTAAGTACCAAATGCAGCTGTCCCTCCTCACATTTAATTAATATTTATTAAAACCTCCTCCTCCTTTGTATAAAATAAACATTACATAGATTTATACTGTCATCTGTTTTTACATTGTGGTCACCTCCTCAGTCACCATACCAGCTAAATCCTTCATGCTTCAGATCACGATCAATGGCACAAATACCTTAGTTCCTGAAAATTTGGCATATCTTCTCATGACTACTTAAAACTGGGCTGTTAAAAACTGCATTGCCTTTTCCTGTTAACATAAATCTTCATTTAAGAAGGCAACTATTACAACTTTTTGTTGCAATTCTTGTACATACTGAGGAAATGCTTAGGACCAGGTAAGATTATTTTCCCTATGCATCCTTGCAAGTTATCCTAACAGCAAAGCACAGAAATTAGAACTCACTTGTCCTCATATGTAGTTGGTTTCTCATTATAAGGCCTTTAAAGACAGAAGCCACAACTGAAATTTAGCCTAAATTACATTTCCTCAAAAAAATGCCTATTGTATCATTTAAAAATTGCAACTTGTGGAGGCTCCAAAAACTTACTTTGGGGGCTCCAAAAAATGGCTGAATAAAGTTTTGTACTTCAATTCAAAACAAACTTTAAAAATTATACTGGTATTTTAACAGTAATATTTACAATAGTTTTTCCAGTCAAAATATTTTTTGAAAGACAAAAGCAAACCATTTTTATAGTTACTGAGGCTTAATAGACATAACTAGTCCCATGACAACTCAGCTTTCTAAGGTGAGTATTTTTGGGTGACAGTTTCTTCAGTCTTTCTGTCCTTTCTAAGAAGGTTGCTACTGGAAAATGCTTTTAAAAAACTTACACAAAGAAAATGCATTGATTTCACTCAAAAATACCACTTAAGAAAAAAAGTATTTAAGAACAGACCATATAAACTTACCATATGGATTTGCATTGATATTAGTTCCAATAAGCTCCAGTGTTTGTTCTAAAATTTCTGATAATGGCACGGGACTGATTTCCAGAAGCCCTGGGTCAGCGTGGTGTTTCAATACCAGTGCTACTCCAGCCTCATAATTTACAACAGATGAGTGCCAGCAATACTGCTTACTGTTCTTTTCCACGGGCACCCAACCTAGGAGAAAACACATTTTACCAAAGTAAATATCAGAAGTTAATAAATGCTTACTAGAAGCTGTTACAGGCATTAAAAAAAACCTTACAGTTAACTACAAACAGAAAGAGTAAAAACTGTTGTATCTTAGAAGAATGCAAATGTGACAATTATGCCTTCAGCTGAAGGCCTGTAAGTTTGTACAGCAAACTGCAATTACTTCCATGTGTCACAAGAACAAAGCCTTTCTGGATAGCGAATGAATGACATTCCATTTTTTTCTGAATATGTTAACTACTATTTTTAACTCTGGAATTAATTCTAATTCACTTCAGAAATTCACACACACCTTTCCCCAGTTTTACCTGTGTTGCATCATAGGTACCTGGCATATGTCCATTTTCATCGGGCAAAGGATTGCCATTAGAGAACTCTATGTCCTTCGCTGGAATCCAGGTATCCGGAACAGGCTTGAAATCCTCTTCAATATTCCAAACAAATTCTAGACACATAAATGCAACACTTCGTTTTTAGTAAACTCTTAACCAACTTTGCTTTAGTTGTCTTGCAATGCAATTATCAAAATATGATTGATCTAAATGTTGTTTTACAGACAGTAGTCCCAGTTACTTTGTACAAACACCCACATCTGTGACACTCAAGTGGTTTACCATTAGGATAATTTAAAGATGCATTTAGCTTTTAAGAAGTTTAAAAGTTAAAAAATTCAGATTAAAAATTTAGCTACCTACTCCAGTTTAAAGCTCTTCAATGTAAAGGCTAATGTTAAAAAAACTGGAGCAGGATAACTGATTATTTGTTAGCCTAGTTGTTTTTTTAACTGGATAACTTACATTGTCAAAAAGAAGGAAAGAAATTTTCACTAACCTTTGCAATCTTCCAATGAGTACAAGAATCGTTTAAACCTTTTTTCACCTTGTTTGGAGGGTTTTCGATCTAACCTGGCCCATAGGTAGGGTTGTCCTAGGAGTTTCCAAAGACAAAAACAGCACTTTACTGAGGTGACCGTACCCTGCAGAGTACTGAAATCAACTACAGAACAGGCAAGATAGGAATTCCCATTTGTCACTAGAGAAATTTTATAAGCAAAGCCATCCACTCTTTAATTTCAAAGTACACTATGTGAATTTCCAAATCTATTTTAGATTCTGTGTACAGTCCTGCCTAGCATAACACAGAGTTTACACACAACTGCAGGTGAAGGCATGAGCCCCCGTGAGTCACTGAACCACAGTCTTCTCATTTGCTCCCAACCTCTGTACTTCTATAAATCTTCCCCAAGGAAATTAGACACTCTAATATACGTGACCCATTTTGCAAGGAAGACTAACTAATAGGAAGTTTAAAAACAAGAATAGTTCCTGAATGTTCATATTCACTTAAATCATACTTCATGTATTTTGGAGAGTAAATGCCAGAACAACTTTAGAAAGACCTTCTAAGTCTATGGTAACTATTACTTTGTGGTGAAGATGCTTTATGACACTTGAATTCACAACAGCTGTAAATAAATCATACAAAAAAAGTGAAAACTTAGTAAAATGAGCACTAGTCAGATGAGAAATGTGCAAATGCATCTTCCTTATTACCTTTATATGTTGTTACATAGCAGCAGGTTCCATCCACTTTTTCAGTAGGAACCGCATTGTGTACATCTGCTTCTAATGCCTTTCCAGTTATAGTGTCAGTTGCCAAAACTTTAAATGGCTGAAAAGAAGACAAGTGGCTACGTTACTGCCTTGGTCTCACACAGATTCTTGCTCCTTTTACAGCTGACCTCTACAAATCCAGCTCTTTAAGTATTATAGGGCTTATTTCTAATAGTTTCTTCCAAACTTGATAGTTTGCAAAGTACTCTAAGACAGAAGAACTAGGGCAATCTGTTTGTAAAGTCTCTCCCTCTTTCCCATTCTTGGTTATTATTTAGAGATGATTTTGCTTTCCACTTTAAACAGGGTGAATAAACTAGAAGGGTTCCAGTCCAACACAGCAGCATTTTGAGATCCATCTTCATGCATTAGGGTGGCAATAGAACTTCCTCATGACTAGCTCTCCCCAGCTCTCAGCGTGGAGATGAAAGTCAATAGCACCATGTTAGTGCAATACACAGAGCAGGTGTGCTTTTGCAAGGTAGCGAAAGCATCCTGGTATTAAACACTTAGTATCAGCAAGGTCAGTTAAACACTTTCGCACCTGGAAAGACAAAGAAATACATGATCTGTGTATCTTAAACAAACAGCCAACCAGTACAAATTTCTAGGACTTCTGTACAGCTTTTCTAACAGTTTCACTGCAACCATGCAATCAGTTGTGTTTGGAGTCAATTCTTTTTCTCTATAATCATCATGCCTCCCTCTTCTCTCCCCAGGCAGCTTTGTCTTTTAATCTGGACTCTTTCTGCTAGCAAAACACAGAGCAAGTCCTTGTCTTGCAGAAGTCTTGAATAGAATGTGGAATTTATAAAATGAGAACCTGTGTTACATGACATGACTGTTTCATATTATAGGATGTGTAATCATAACAAACAGCATATATGAATGTTACATTGAAATTTTCAAGGTAGTGACAAAACATTCCCACTGGTTTTACCACGACTACCACGCCTTTTCTTCCCTACCAGTCATAACCACGTTTTATCCTTGCCTAAACTTTAAAAACCAAAACAAAAATTGAAGCAACAACAAAAAAATACAAAAATCCCCAAGCCAGAACCAGCCAAACAAAAACAGCACATGCCAGTTCCAGATCTATTACCCTGGTAGGTTTTTCTGTGCGAAGAATCACCAGCGTAGGAAAGTACCCTTATATTACCATTATTGAGATGGCTTAACTCTGAGTTGAACAATTATGTCACTGTTGTTTTGACCATCATTTCAGCTCTTTCATCCAGAAGCCAATCACCAAGGGGAGAAGGTCACCCACAGCTGCATTCGCTCTCACTACACAGCTGCCACTAAAATCAGGGAACACAAGCAGATCTGCAGCTGGACAGGTGAGAGTGCCGCCCCAATTTGTCCACATCTCACAGCCTCATTTTTCTCCCTGCGAGGCTGACAGGCGGCAATGGCAGAATGGTTTCTCCCCGTGTGGTCATGCTGGAGCAGCCTTCACTTAGAAAAAGCAAACACAGCATCAGAGTGAACACCTGTACGCGCTTGCCGGGAGAAGCGTGGGGCTGAGCGGACACGGCACTCACACGGGCCTTCCTCCCCGCGTTTTAGCGGGAGACCCCTTCACAAACCTCTCGTGAAGTTTTCTTAAATCTGCAGCGACCTTCTCGCCACTCGGCCGTGGCTGGGGCTCCGACACGGTCCGTGCCGTTGCAAGCTGCGGCCCAGCGATTTCCCCTGGGCTCGGGCATGGGCCCAGCCCCACCCGCCTGCGCCCCGTCCTCCCGTCCCGCTGCTGCCCCATCCACCTGTCTCTCCCGCTTGGCCGAGGGCTCGTCCTTCACCTCGGTGACGAACAGACACGGCACCTTGCGCTGCACCGCGCCCCGCCGCCTCATGGCCCCGGCCAGCCGCCCGCGCCCCCCGCCGCCGCTGCCGTGCCTGCGCCCGCCCGCGCTGCGCCACGGGAAATGGAGTCCGCCGCGGCCGCCGCCGGGGCGCTGCTGCTGCGCGGGGCGGGGCCGCCTCCGCCCGACATCAGGCCCAGCGACGGCGCGGCTCCGCTCGCCCGGGCAGACCCGGCCCGACCGAGGCAGCTGCGCTTTCTCCAGCGCCGGCTCCTGCGAGAGTAGACTCCTATGGACTCCTGGCTGTATAGGTTCTGCCAGGAGCTTACTCCAGCGCTGGCCTCTCATGGGGTCACAGCCTCCTTTGGGTGCACCCACCTGGCCTGGCGTGGGGCCCTGCACGGCTGCAGGCCATCTCCGCTGCACCGTGGATCTTCATGGGCTGCAGGGGCACAGCTGCCTCACCATGGGCTGCAGGAGACGTCTCTGCCCCGGCGTCTGGAGCACCTTCTCCCCCTTCTTCCCGGACCTTGGTGGCCGAGGGTTCTTTCTCTCACACATATTCTCACTCCTCCCTCTGACTCTTGTTGCCCAGCAGGCTGGGGTATCTTTGTGTTACCAGAGATTTGTTTTTAAGACCACAGTCGCATCAGCAAGAAGTTGGATATTATTTAAGCTTCCCTAAATTGGTTTGTTCAATTTCACATTAAAAAAGCACGAGAATGGGCGAGTCTTTGAAACAATGTGATATTCTACATTTTACTTGGATGCAGTAGAGAGAAAGGAAGTGTTCAGCCTGGACGGGTCATGTAGCAGCATCATGCTGGTGTGCCAAGCTGGAAGAGCAGTTGGCAACTGTTAAAATGTAACATTCCATCCTGGCTAACAACTGCTCTCCGTTCAGTTCAACAGTTCAGCCACATGGAGAAGGTACCACATGCTTCCTTCGAATATTTTTTGTTTTAGCTACACTATCCACTGAGTTTTATGTCATCTAAAGGTTTGGCATTTGGAAGAAAACTGCTTTCAGGATAAGATTATTTGCCTGCCTGCTGATAGCTTTAATTCAAAGAAGTACTTACGCTCCACCTGGTAAAAATCCAGGGATGGTTTTAGGGCTCTTGGTTATTCCATCCATTTTTAAGGGTCAGGAAGTTAGGTGTTAATGCCTGGGAGATGGGCTTTGTGTCTTGGGGAGGGCCCAATTGTACTGACTACAATCCAAAAGTTTTTGGAGATGCTGCTCTTAGACATAGCTGTTAATGTCTGGAACTGGGAGAAACCTGCTTCCAAATATTCCAATATTTTCAAGCAGGGCCTTGTTTTCATTTAAAAATTACTCAGAAACTCATTCTGAAATAATCCCCAGCCTGGTATTTACTGTTCTCAGGTGGGATGCCATTCACATCCAGGATATAAGCCTGAGTTTACATATTCAGGGTAAATCTCATGAGCCGTTACCTCTTTGGCGTTACTAGTATATCATATATTTGAGAAAGATACCTCAGGTTATAAGGATAAGTGAATTGCATCATCAGAGATGGTGCTAAAAACTGTGAACTCTGATAAGACAGAGACATGGAACAACAATTTTATGTACGACTAACAGACGTGACTCGTGTTGTGAAAGTACTATCTCTGCAATATTGTGCAGACTTTTTAGCTGGTGCCACATTGATCCATAGAGGGACAGCAGCAGTATGAGTAAAGAAGCAATAATTAAACAAATCCATGTAGACAGTCTATTATTCCCATTAGATTTTTGTTTGCCATCTTTAAAAACAGCTGAAGCTGAAAGATGGTGCAAGCAGTGTAATAGTAGTGCCAACATCAAGTCCCAAATTTTTTTAGTTTTTGTTGGGAATCTTTCTGGGTTTTGTTTCTTACCACGTTTTCCTTTAGATTCATGTCCTTTAATAGTAAGGCAGTACAAGCACAAGATTTGCACTTGTACAGCACATTTCACTGGAGATTGATCTGATTTTTCCATTGTACAGAAAAGTAAACTCAGCCACATGTCAATTAAATGACTTAAGAGATTTTTTTCCTTCCCACCAGCTCATGAAAAGTCTGCAGTAAACTAAGTAGACTTTTTTACCCCTGTTCTAATCTAGAAAGAATTTTACATCTCCAAACACCATTGACTTAGCTCAGTAACTTTAGAGCTAGACCCAGAACTTATGATAAAAGTCATAAAAGACAATTTGAAATGTTGTAATCTATAAGAATGTGGTCCCATAAAGTCTTGACCGTATGTTTATAGCAGTGTGAACTGTCATAATTTCAATCTTATGTTCACACAGCATGTATTAATCCTTTTATTCTATTTTGATTGTTATATTTACAACTCTGAAAACTGTTTTCTCCTGCAGCAGAACTATAGCAAGTTTTCCTGTTTCTGGGAGACAGAGCCCGTAGGCTGCAGGAGGATAAGCTGTGACTTCTTTCACAGAAAACCCCGTAATATAAATGGACTTTATTTGCCACCTAGTAACAGTAAGTAAAAATATTTTCTAAACAATTTGTTTATTAGAGTAATGAAAAAAACAAAATGTCCTTCCAGTGCTTATGTAATATATAGTAAGGTCAAGAAATGCACCTTGGAGAATCAATCAGGTATGATCTGCTAGCCCAGCAAGTTTAAGGGAAAGAAAGGAATTTGAATAAGATTATGAATTATTTTACCTGTCATATTATGAATCTTCATACCTATTAGTGATATAAAAGATGAAGTCACATTTAGGTTGCTGAGATCCATGGAATAGAAATGTTGCTTAACTTGAATTTCTGGTAGATTAAATCTCTCTAGTAGTTCAAATGGTTGGTATGCAGGTAATAATTTAAGAGAAATCAAAAACAGTGTGTGTGGTGGGAGGAGGAGGTTGGTAGGGACACCAATATCTGTTGATAGAGCACAACATGTATGGAAAAGATACCTCTTGTAGAGATAACTTCAGAATACAGTACTGTTTGTGCAGATATATTTCCAGTTTGTTGTTTTGAATAAAAATTTGGGGTTTGAACATAGGTTACATATTACTGAAGTACAGTAATAGTGTGTAAGGCAGCACTCTTATTTGTGAAAAACTCTATTACAAGTCAAGTTTTTTCCTCATCCATTTCTAAGAGGAGCTCTTGACTACCAGAAATCCTGGTAGACAGCTGGAACCTGGAACAGGATAAGAGTCCAGGGCAAACAAAGACAGCTGTCAGAAGTGGGAGTGAGGAGACCAAGTCACCATGTCCCTGAAATTGCCCCAGGAAAATGTAGCCTGTCATATCTGGGTATGTGGAGCCTAACTAAGCATGCAGGATCAAGGCAAGACCTGGAGTGCTGTTTTTCCATGTGCCTATACTGCCTTCAGCACAGCTGCCACTTACACAGCACACTTTTGGCTGTGGTGCAAGTCTGAGACTGTACCTAAAAGGCACTGTGGGCAAGGGTGTCCTGTGCAAGAGCAATGTCCAACAATCACAGCTGGAAAACAGACCAAACCCTTTCACATTTTACTGAAATATGTACAAGTTCAAAGCCTGTGTATGCCACAATAGCATTGCAGATACTAAGCCTGCGATTTTTTTTTTTTCTTAAAAAAAATCTTGTTAAACTAATTTAAGTTTCATTTGACTTATTCTACATGGAGGCAAAAATAGCCTGTTCTGAACACTGAAAAATGCTCCATCAAATTAGTGATGTATCTTATACATCTCTTACATGAGGTACAGCAAATCTAATTTGCAGTCATGTTGTGAGAATATGTTTAACATTATATACAATGCTGCTCATAGGCAAGTAAGTGATGCACAAGAATAAAAACAACTGGAATAATAGAAACATGCCTACACTTTCTTTTAGACTGGAAAATATATCAAACTTCAATATTTTTAATATAATGCAGAGAATACTGTGGTTGAAAACCAGTCAGCTTGAACAATAGACTGTCCCCATAGACTTACCACCTTTCATAATTTTTATTTTTAGTCCGTTGCATTTCCTGGCTCTTGGAATATGTTATCCCATATTTCAGCCATTTTGCTGAAAATATTATGTATGGAGATAAATTCCTTAGGAATCTTATATATTAATTCCTTAGGAAAATTATATATATTCTGGTTTTTTTTTCTGATTAGGTGTAAATTATTTTTGTGTACTTCTCATTCTTTCACAAAATCTATATTTTATACCTAGTAATGAGAGTTGAAATTTAGTTTGATATAAAAAAAGTCTTCAAATTTAAAATGAACAATCCTATGCTTAGCATTGCTAAATTCTTCAAAATGGATGCTGTACAGGTTGATACAGCATGCTTGCAACTTTTTAAAATAGTGCAATGAGAAAAATGTTCCTCTTTTCTAAAGTCTGTATTCAGCAGTACCCATGTCCGTTCAGAGGAGCTGGCACCTGTGTTTTTCATAGTTTCTGGAGTTGGAAGGTGCTCTCTTGCCAGCCTCTGCACAAGATCATGTCTAATCTTGATAATATTTTCAGAAGTATGCCTGCTGCTGTCAGTCTGGTTGTGAAACTTTAGTTTCCTTCTAACAAAAAAAATTTAATGTTCTTGTCTGCAGATGTCCCACTGAAACAGGATGTCCAAGGAGGCATTCTGCATCAAGCCCATCGTCAGGACTCACTCAGAAATCAAGACAATGTTTTGGTACCAATTCATCCTCCTCTGATTATAAACCTCAGTGATGAAGAGGATGATGAAGAGGATGATGAAGAGGATGATGATGAGGAAGACAACTGTAAACAGTTTTTTTCTTTTATAAGCAAGTTGTATGGGTTTTGTCAGCTCTTGCAATGTACCTCACAACTGACTTATTATAATAACCATGAAATTTTTAGAAAAGAGTTGTTGAAAAGTTTTTTGAGATAGTTTTCACCTAATCTTTAAAATGTTGGAACTGGTAGTCACCAGATGTGAGCAAGGCAGTATTTTCTAAAGCTTGCAATCCAATTCAAATGGCCATCAAAAACTCTTCAAAAATTTGGGATGAAATTACAAGTTTAGGAGGTACTTTGTTTCTGAGAAATAAATTTTTGAACAAGGGCTGTATGCATTCATTAGTGAAGGTGAAGTCACTAGATTTTTACAAAAGATAATTGTGTGACTTTAACTTAAGTAATTTTTCAGCTGATTTACCAAACTCTGTAGGCAGTAATTTTTTAGAGAAAGTTAGTCTTAAATCTAGCAAAGAGAATCGATGCAAAACTCTCCAGTAGTTGAACTGAATGTTTTTACTTTTACATATATGTTAATACAGTTAAACCATTGACCGTGTCTCACTTAGAGATAAGAGACTCATAGGGATGGAACAAATGCCACATTCCTGGAGAGCAAAAAATGATAGAATGACCTACTTTCAGGCATGCATCCAGCAACTTACTGTGCTGCCCCAACCCACTTTTCACTTTCCCACTGCCCATTGGGATGGCTGGTGGACCAGCCTATTAGTGCTTCCTAACTTGGTTTCAGCCTGAGTATGCCACTTAAACAATATAAAAAGGAGGGCTTTGCTAATCTTCATAGCCTTTACTGAGAGAGATCTGGAGCACTCACTTCACCAGCTCTGCCAGCAGGCATTACAGGGTAGTAACTTTGGGCAGAGGTTTTGTGACAAGCACTCTCTGGTTACACGTTGAATCAGATTTCCTTGTGGATATAAATGAAATATTATTTTGAAAATAAATATTGGAGATATGTTTGAATCCTGTTGAATTAACAATTTTTTTAAAAAAAATGTGTTTTAACTGCAATCCCATTGCACATGAAAATATCTGATATTAAGTAATAATTTTTCAGTCCAGAAGCGCAGGTTGCAGTCAAAACCTAAAATAACCAATGGCAAAAATTAAAGTCCTCATCATATTTCATTATTAAGAATTATTGAAGGTCTTTATATAGTTATCTTGTAATCTTTTACAAATATTTCCTGCAGATGTTTCTAACTGGATGTCTAAGACTGTTATAGATATTGAAGAGGAAAGAGCAATAAGGGATATATGCTATAAATCTGGTAAATATTAAATTAATCATTCTTTCTTAAAAGCAATGCTTCCAATACAGTAAACTTTAGGGCTTTTTTTTCCCCGCCCCTCTTGGGGCATGTGTAGGAGAGTATTATGGAATTCAGAACCCTTACAAACACCAATCAACAAAAACTGTGTCTTCACCATGGCAAGATGAGTTATTACCCTTGGAAACTACTGAACAAAACTTGCAGAAAGGCAAGTATTTTGATTTGGTTGGATTGTATTTATCACTTCTAAAACTGCTGTAACAGGGAGAAACTATTACATAGTTTTGACTTCCTCCCTGCTTTTCAAGTCTAGTGAAAATAAAATATTGCAGAAATATATTTGTATTTGTCAGCAAATTACAGAAACACTTCATTCTTTTTTGCCATATATATAGTCACACTTCTGCTGATGACCTACATCAATTGTGGGCAGAAAAGCTAGAAATGGGCTATTAACCCAATCTTTTCTGACATACACAACATAGGTACTTCATATAATTTTGTGATAAAGATTTATGTAGTCTAATTTTAACCATCCTAAGGTTAGGAATGTAGTTTAAATTTCTCATCTAGGCTCTCTGGTGAAAATGAAGAGACAGGAACTCCAATGAATCTCCTTTTTATTGAATCACCAGGCAGTGCCAAAGGCTGAGATAAGCCACTTTTCCAGAGGTGCTCCATGACCTCTGCTGGCTATCTTGGGTGTCTTGATGTCAAAATGTAGTGTTAAATCAAACTTTTCTATAACTAAATTCAGATTAAATGCCTCTGTCAACTGTCTTGTAAAAAAGAAGAACAAAAGATTTACATTTTGTTTTGAATTCTGGACTATCCAACATAATTAAGGTCAAAGGAATACAAATTTATAAACATTTTCCCCAGTTCTTATGGTTTTTCATTTACTAATCTCTCCTAATTTCTAAATTTGAAATGTTTGATATTAAAATTGTTTTGATATATTCTTTCTAACAAATACATAGATATATTTAGTCTATAGATGAGAGACTCAGTGACAGATGTGTGAACATACCTTTTAAGAAGTGTCTTTATTTAGTGTCATCTATCATTAGATGCATTAATAGAAAAAGATTGATATGTTTCTGTAAAACAGTTTTTCAGTTGAGTTCTCTGAGGCTTCAGGCATGACATGCATTCTGAAAATGCCATAAATTCCATTAGATAGGATTAATACATATAATTCATGGGTAGTGAGAAGCTCATGAATAAGCAGGTAATTTATAGCTAGGTCTTTAGTTTGGAGCCATAGTCTTGAATCTATGAATTATGTCTATGAATTATGATATTTTCTTATAGAGTATGAAAGATGAAATCAGTTACACTAGACAGGATTCAACTAATTAATAAAAGAGAAAGAAGGTTATGAAATGAGAGGTTAAGAGAAATTGTACTAAACTAATCAATGGCTCATAGGAGTGGGAGGAGGAGAATGTCAGTGCCATTACCTGTGCTTACACACAGCTAAACATTCTTTTTGTTGCCTTTCCAGGTGATGGTAACACAATTCCTACCAGATTTAATAATACAAGAAAAGAAAAGGAGGGTTCAGAAAGGAGAGTATCAATAGAGAGTATTCCCAGAACTGATCATAAATCCTTTGACAATGGAGGTAATATACTGTAGCATCAGCTTCTCATTACTGAATGTCATGTGGTAGATAAAATAACGAAACATGCATGCATTAAACTTCCCCATTTTGCATTTGAGTTGTTATATATTCTTTATGTTCCAGACACACTATCTCATGCTGAACCATTAATTATAACAATGAATCATAAACATTATTTACCATTATGTATTATGCTTATTTTAGGATTGCACTGAAAAAAATCCTTTATGCAGATTACAGTTGAGTTTGGGAAAGAAAGGGTTCTGTGGATTTATGAAAAAGCAGCAATAGAGATGCAAACTGGCTAAAGTCTGGTGCTAGTAACACGAGGGACATAGGTTTGATCTCTGTATAGGCCATTCATTTAAGTGCTGGACTTGATGATCCTTGAGTCCCTTCCAACTCAGAATATTCTGTGACTTTGATTCTGTGACTATCTGAAGTCAAAATGCTTTCAAAAACTGTTACTTTTGTGAGGCTATCCTTAGTTAAGATGAATAAGCTTTTTATTTTTAAGTAATCCTATGCAGAAAAATAGCAAAGCTACAATCCTGCAACTTGTAACAGGATCCATTCCCTCTGCATAAACTTGGTTGACCTTAATGAAGACACACTGTTTTGACCAATTGAGTTCAGTATTGAATCTTGTCATTAAAGTTGAAGAATGCCCCATTCTCCTTGAATTTGCTTAATACTTAATGATATTCAGTCCTTTTTTTCATAAATATTTATTAATTATAAAATTAGTAGTAATTATAATATTCTTTTTCTCCCCTTAGTTTATAAATGCAGAATAGTGCAACACCATGTTAAGGCTGCTTGCTCTAGCTTGAGGCAAACTGGTGTGTGTCTTGCAGTTCCAGAACTATTGCACAGTAG
Organism: Passer domesticus; assembly: GCF_036417665.1. Lineage (NCBI taxonomy): Eukaryota > Metazoa > Chordata > Aves > Passeriformes > Passeridae > Passer > Passer domesticus. The sequence continues at coordinate 40,581,485 of NC_087478.1, read as the reverse complement.
AAATGAACCTTACATTCTACATCTTTTCCTGTCACCTTCATGTACAAAAGTATCTTTCTTTTTAGATATTCTTAATGTCTGTATAAACAGTTACCACTGAGCCACAATTCAGTAATTGAATCTCTGTTCATCATTATGTGTATTTAAAGCTTTTAACAGGCTATTTAACAGTTCTGCTTAACAGACTATTTTCTCTAATTTTCGTGGGCCTTATTAAATCAGTTATTTGGTTTCTACTCACTTCAGCTAAAAACATGCCATTTAAAAAGCAGACTTGTTGCATTGTTCACCTTTCTCAGGGTGCTCTCAAGTATAGATAACTATGAAATTCCTTTCCTGCAGGAGGTGGTGGTTCTGTGATACAGAGGAACACATTTGTTGATGGGAGCAGATTTGAGGCACTAACTTGGGAAAAAGAACCAATTACATCAAAGTATTCCAATGTGAAAGGTACTTCATTATTATATATTGGCAAATTTTTAGATTAGATTACTTTTGTTCCTCTGCAAGTGCGGTGAACATTATATATTTTGTGTAAAACCAATCTGAAGTGAAATTTCCATTAACGGTGTGAATTCTTTCACTGCAAGATGACAGCAGTTGTTGTATGTTATGGTTTAATTCTACTTCTTTTGCCCAGTTTGCATCCTCTGATAGATTAAATTATGAGTCCCTGAGTTAGTAAAGACTGATGCTCACATTAGATCATGGGGAATGCTGTGCACTTTCCACTTTGGACAAGTAAAACAAATTTGGTTGTAGGTAGTATGTCACAGAACGCAGGACTTAAAAAACCAGTAAAAATATAGTTAAGGAAAGAGCATAACACTTGTGATAGAGTGTGTTTTTCAAAAACTAGTCACATACAGCAAATTAAAATACCTACACCAAGGTACCTTAATGATAAGTTTCATCCTTTTCACAGGAGAGTTCCAGATATATTTGTTAATTTAGAAAATGCTATTATGAGTAGATTGTTATCCAGTTATTTCTTTGCAGTTTTAGAATGAAAGGGGGAAAAAAGGGACAGATTTTTGTCTTTAAACTATCCCATAAACTGAAGCAGAAGTAGAGCATTTCTGCCACATTTTGGCCTGAAATGAGAGGAACCAAAAGTGCTTATTTACATTAGCAGGAAAATAGGGATAACAAAGCTCCATCTTCCCAAAGAGTAGCAGGGCCAGGAGAAGAGTACTGTGGTTACTTTACGATGTAACTTTCCCTGTCAAGTTCAGTTTGTAGTTTGAAGTGGGCTTACCTATGCAACCAGTGCTGTTGCAAATTTATCTCCATCACTTGTAGTATTTTGTTATGTTCTTGCACTGCACGTGTCCAGGGTGTATCCAGATGCTACAGGCAGAAGTCATTCATGGTTCAGCCAGGCATCCTTTGAACAACATGTGTGGGTCTCCATGGGCTCAGCCATGGGAGTTCCAGAGGTCCACACCTATTCAGTATAGAGAAAGGATGATGTGATTTTTGCATTTAGAGTTTATTTTTTAGTTGCTCTTCAAGATTTCTTCTGCTAGAGGAAATACAGACATTTTTGCTTTCCTTCTGGGGAATGGCACTTTTAGAATAATTAACATGTGAAACTAACTTCCACCCAAAGGGACCTATTTATGAATTAGGAGATTATAAATAAAAAGATCACAGTATTTTTGGCTATGAACATTTCTTGTGCTTTCTAAAAAGTGCATACATGTTGTTTTGATCCCTCAGAAACAAGCTACACTGAACTGGTAAAGAGCCACCAATTTAAGGAAGTAAAGGAAAATAAAAGGATTTCTGAGGAGCGAAGAAATTCAGCTAATGCAGCAACTGGCAAAGGTATATTGAAAAAATCATCAGCTTATTCATTTCTATTTACTAAACTGCGAGATGTTTTAGCACTATCTAGTAAATTTCTGTTCTTAGTGTCAAATATGGATGGCCCACACTTGGATTTGTCTATCTACAAAGAACATTTTTTTAACCTTGTTTGGTCTCCAGTTGCATGCACTATGTGAAATTTTGAATAATAGGACAATCTTTATGGTTTTATTTTCACTTTTAGGAATTCACACTCTGGACCCCAAAGGAAAACCAGGTTATCAACAAAGGGGTCAAAGTAAGGAGGATGAAACTGCTTCTTCCAGTCCATATGGGAGAGACACTGGAAGATACTCTCATTTAAATTCTCCAGAACCTCGACGATCAGCTTATGTAGTCTACCGGACTGTCCCTCAAAAACCAAAATTCAATGGACCTACAGGTGAGTTCCTGTACACAGAATGCTTAAAATGCCTGTCTATATTGTACTGCTCTCTGCACAATAACGGCTCTTGGGTCTCTGCAGCTGAATAATAAGTTATTTGTGCTTAAATACAGGCATGAGTAAATTTGATCAAACATAATTTTCACAAATAGATTTCAGATATATCCAAATACAGAAATGTAAAGATTTATAAAGCTTTACAGTTTGTCAGGCAGAATATTAATGAACAATAATTGATCCATCTTTACAGCAGGAATTCATGGATGCAATGAAGTGGTCAGGTGCACAAATGTAGTGATCCCCACTTTTTACAGCGTGTCTTATGTGATTTCTTTTTTTCAGATATTTAATAAACCTTGAAAACTCCACCTTTAAGCTCTTATTCTATTCTCATTACTTATAGTAGAAGTATGTTTTGCAGTAGAATTTCAGTTATGTCTCAAGAAATGTTTCTTGTTCAACCTTATTTTTCCCAGTAGGAAATATGCTGCTTGCTTTGCAGCATATATTTCCATAATTAGGACTTCACTGGAGTTTTCATGATTATGAATTTGTATTTGTTTTCATTATTTAGGATTATATTTTGTCTTGAATAAACAAGGTTTTGGGTCATATTCACACTTCTGTTATAAATTTAAATGCAGTGTAAATCTAGTGTATAATACTAGTTTAACACTAGTATTATTTTTTTCACATTAATTATGTTGGACAGAGGACTGAATATATTCTTTCTGCTGCTCATAAAGGATGGTACTTTCCTTCATCTTACTCTAATGTCTTCTTGATGGTACATGCTATGTCATTAATTTGACAAGAAGCCTACAGGTGGGATTCTGAGTCTTGCATCTTTCTTTCTGGCAATCTGCTTCAGATTTATTACACCTTTCACTTTATTTTTATCTTACTAATATATATAGCCTCACCCAATCTAGTACATCATTTGAGCTTTATTTGAAATTTCAGTTTCTCTGTTCATGGTTTCTCTGCATTATTTGTTTTATCATTTGTCACTTTGTCAACAGATTTAGTGGTAAATAATTTAAATAATCAGAAATCAAAAGTCATTTCATCTTGGCAGTTTCAGTCATCTCTCTTAAGCTGGGCTCATTCTCCATTTTGAGATGCCTCCCTGTCTTAATTTCTAATAACAGGGACCTCCTTCAGACAGAGTAAAACCTACTTTAAGGTGAATAAAGTAAATTGTAACAAATTCCAACATTGGTGCTTTGCCTTGACAAATAGTTGTGTCTTTTTTCTTTTTTCTTTGAATATTTACTTTCATTAAATGTGGACAAGGTGGTATAGAGATTATAGAGAGAACATTCTCTATGTGAAGAATGCATTTTATTAAATTTCCAGGTTAAAAAAGGATAGAATATTTTTTAAAAAATGGGAATTGGCATTTTTCTTGTAAGAGCAATCATTCACACTTTTTCTGCCTTTCTTTCCAGCAGTACCTGAGTCTTATGGTCAGAAAGGCTCCAAACAAAAGAATCAGCCTGACACCAATAGGAGATTTTGGACACAAACAGAAAACTATGGTAACATTTACACATTGTGTATAAACTGAAAATTGTAGGATTATTACAAAATTAGTAATTTTAATTAATCACATTAAGATGGAATTAAAAGAAGAATATTAATAATATTAATTTTAAATTAATTAAAAAAAAAGGTTTGTGATTAGGCAACATATTCTGAGGCACAATCAAATGTCTAGCAAAAAGCCATAATATAGCCTTGTATATAGGGCTTTCACAAGCAGGGATAAAACAGAAACTGTTGATGTCTTTCGGGGAAGGTCTTCAGCCCAGGAGCATTCCCTTGGTTAAAACCAAGGGTATTTGTAGCAGAATCTCTTCCTTTGGAAGGTCACATGAGCATCATGGAAATGCTACAATGTTGCAAATGATCTTTAAAGTTCTAGAGAGAGTCTGCCTTTAACACGAGCTTGTGTTTCAGAGGCAGTATCTCACTCATCTGATACATTCATTGAAACTTCAGCCAATGCAATATTTAATTAATATATCAGACTAAGGGACTCTTTCCTGAAATTGTGGCTGAAGTTAGGAAACAATGTGTATATTTTTCCTACAGGCAAATATACTTCAGGATCTTCTAATTCACCAGCTTGGAGGAAAAGAAATCCACAAGCAAAACCATTCTCTAAATTTAAAGTAAGCTCTCATGTAAATGATAAAAATGGTTGCAATTCAGCCTTTTTAGGAGAATTGGCATGTCTCTGCCCATCTAGAAAGTGTAAAAGTTCTTGTAAAACTTCCTCATTCAAAACCTGCAAGATTCTGATCAATTTTAAGTAGCTGAAAGAGCAGTTAATAGTTTTATTTGTTTTCAGTCATGTACCTTTCCCTGAATAATTAACCTGTGATTTTTGGGTTTTTTAACTTTTTCGTACTTACATGAAAGCAAAGTGTGTACTCTAAAGTAATGTGCTATAAAAGGCAAGTTTTGGATTCTAGCACCAAACACAGTAGAAACCATATGACTTTGATCTGTTTCTGTGCTGGATTGATCGTGAAGTTCAGCAATGGCTGAGCCATAAGCAGCTGAGGTCTGAAGCCTTGAAAGGACTCAGGCTACAAAATGTTTGCGAGATATACCCTAAAGACCATTCATACATTTTACAGCTGCCTTGAAAGCTGAGATTAGAACCTCTATGTCATGTTTCGTCTTGAAATTTTACTTCTTAAAATGTTTCTGAAGTAGCATGTAGTTTTACTCTAAGAAATTATGCACAGAATTTTGTGTATATCTGTTTTGACAGCAGAGTAAAGAAGACATGGAAGTGAATAAAAAAGGAGAAAAAGAAACCTCTAAAGGGAAATAAGGAAATTATCAACTTGGACATCCAAAGATGACGAAACTGCAAATTCCAAAAAGAAGGTGAAGGAAGGAAGCACACTATAGTGTTTCAAAACTGGTTAAAAATTCTTAAAAGTATGCTCTGCATGGTGACATATAAAGATCTATATCCACTATGTTTAATCTACTACAAAATTTTGGCACTTGAAGTTATTTTTACAGACTACGGCTCTACATAATAGACTAATAGTTCAGAGAGAAAAAATCCCTAAACAGAGTCTTCTCCTATTTTATTTGACAGATTTTTAAGGCATAATTCCTAATATGAATAAATACTATTAGTTATACTTAGCAGTTTCAGAGGACTTTTAATGTAAACAGCAGTAGTGTAATGCATTCTAGAATGTGGTTTGCTGGTACAAAAGTCAGATTTCTACAAGGTTTATCTGCTTTGACACATGTTTTGGGACTCACTCTGAATTTGATCTGGAGATTTTGCAATTTTAATGGAGCAGCAGTTCATAACTGTGTTATGAACAAAATGAAATTCACAAGCAAAGTCAGAATTAACTGAGATATGTATTTAAATGTGTTTCAAACTAAAATATGAAGAGTTGTATAAAGACTGATAAGAAGGATACTTTATTATTGCTTTCTGAGGAAACAAACCTCTTAGTGAAGTGTTACATATACATGACTTCATACCTTTTTCTCAGATGTTTTTTCAGTTTTTTGCATTTACCTGACCTTTGGTCGTCCTTAGAACATAATCAGTTTTTGTAAAGAGCCCTTCAAGCTTCTTTCTGTAACACTCGGGTCCAGTAATTATCTTGGTGGCACTCGTAACAGTGAGAATGAAAGCATATTGCCACCTTGGAGCCTTTTCTTCTGTGACTGCTTAGAACATGAGGCTGGGTCAGATACCTTCAAGGGTACTTCTAGCTGAAATAATTCTATTGCTCTATGAGAAATATAGCCATATGTTTCTCTGCCCCACTTGATTATCTTATTATTACACAATAGTGGTGTAATTTTTATTTTGTTTTGAAATTTAATTTTTAATCATTTAGGTTAGAACATGCTGTACTGATTATAGAAAGTATGCAGTTATACATCACTGTTCTTAACTGAGAGAAGAATAGAAAAACCTAGAGGATTTGGTTTACCTAAGTAATAATGTACAAAACAAGAAGCATCTTTTCAAAATCAAGCACTAAATGTGTTGGAAATGTTCCCTCCACCTCTAATTAGATATTGGTGTTTCAAATTGTAGCACATGATGCCTTTAAGCAACATTTCACATGTTGTCTGCCTGAGGCAATTTAAAATCTCAATTCAGAGGGCTGTTGTATCAAGTTATTTTTTAATATTACAATAAAGACTTTTAATTCAATTTTTTCACATGAAAGAAATATAAATGTTACATTTGCTATTCGTCCAATAGTATTAAATTTGATAAAGCCAAAAATAGGCATGGGCAAATGTTATAATGCTGGTCTGATTTTAGCATTCCGTTAAAAAGGATTGCAATATTCAATTTGTGCCAGTGTTTGATACTGTTAATACTATGTGGATGTATAAGTGCAGGCTGTGCTGTGCTGCATGTGCTGCCTGCTGACTTGTGCCACACAGATCCCTTACCACAGGAGAAAATGAGCAGCTCTTGTTCAGTGCAGGTGATTGCACTCCCTGCTGGGCCTCACCTTTATTTAGCAGTGCAGCAAGTTCGCAGGTGGGTGTCCTTTCTGTTTGACAGTAGAAATGAGGAACAGAGTTGGCTTCTTTGGGAAAATCCTGTAAGTGACCAAAATAGGGTAATTTCCCATGAGTGAAATCTGCAGGGTGTGCTGGGTTGTTGTCAGAGGCCCCATTTGGCTTGGGACTCCCGGCATCTGAAGGGTCATATGGTTAATTCTACTATCTTCCTTTTCTTTTTAGTGTGGTCTCAAAAAATCATGATCTTAAGCGGTCTTTTATAGAATCTGAGCACCTTTCTGACTGGGATCATAAAGAACACGGCTCCTCCTTATATATTTTAACCCACCTCCCCACCCTGAAAAAGCAACTCAACAAACCAAAGCCAAATGAAAATAATTTTCCAGCACCTTAAGATGCGAATATCCCAGCAGATGGTTGGGCTAAGTGTCAGACTCTTCTCAAGAGAAGCACAAGGAAATGCAGAAAGAAAAGGATGTGGCCATGAGGGTAATACTGGGCTGATTCTCAGTTTTTGTGGAATCACAGCTTCAGTACTCTTTTCACTGGAGCTTCCTGTAGAGAAATTACAAATACTGTTCTTTTAGTCATAACTTGCTCAAGCCAGGAATTCACAGATACCAAAAAATATCTCACAATTGCACATTAAACATATGGCTCAACAAGATATTTACAGTTCCTGTGAGGTGTTAGCTGCTCTTGGCAGAAATGAGAAGAACATTAAGGGATCAAGTGGTTTGTGTGATCAAATCCTTAATTAAGATTTCTCTTTCACAGATTCAAAGACACTAAGATTCTCTAAAATAATAAACCTGTTTGTTTTCCAGATCACAGACACCCTCCCTGTTATGTTTTTTAATCTTGCCTGGTTTTCTCTGTCATTAAAGCCCCAGAGAAGAGCCAAAGGAAACAGAGAATATTCAGCATTCATGCAGTGAGGCCCTAAAGATTGATTGCATTTCTGTACTTGCACATAATCACTGCATGACAGATCCCCCCACTGATTTACACTTATAGTGGTTGAAAATAAGCTCTGAGATAATGAGCCAAAGACCAGAGGCAGAGGGCCACTGAAGCAGAGTTGAACTTGCCCTGGTATTAAGTATGCATGGCCATAATCTGCTGCTGAATTGAAAAGCCCAGGGGAAATAAGGGATTTGTTGATTTGACCCTAGACATGTTAAAATATGCTAATGTCTTTCCTGATGGTACTTCTAAAGGCACATCAGACATCTAATCTAGGTGAATAATTTTCCTTAGTAAATAGAATAACAGTGCTACCACCTGTTTTTCATATAAGTTTGCAAAGCTTCCAGTCTGAGATCCTGCATTACTTATAAACCTATATAGCTAAATTAATGCCATTGACTCCCAGAATCTCAGCAGCTCTGATATTTTAAATATTATGTTTATTAATTAAGGTAGGAAAGACCATCTCAAGTTAGCACCTGAACAAGAAAAACACTGGCTGTTGTAAAATAAAAATGGAGTAAAATGTTCCTGGGAATTGTAGACATTGTTCAAAAAGAAAGATTTTGAATTTTTTCCCAAATAAAGATATTTTCTGACGGAAGCTCCCTTGTACAGCAATACGTTATGTAAATATATAAATTTATTAAAAAACCAACCGAGTCTGTCAGTTATTTAGCTGTGCCCGCGGCCACCAGGGGGCGGAGCAGCCCCAGGAATGGCTCGCACGGCGCCCGGCGGGACCGGGCCTCCCTTGGCTTGGATCGCTCCCTCCGGAGCTAGAGCCTCCCCGCCGTGTTCTGCAGGGCCTTTGCATTCAGAGAAAAGGCCACAACAGCCTTCTTACGGCCAGCTCGGGGGAGAACTACAACACATTCAAAATTGCTAAATAGCTTTTTTTTTTTTTTTTTTAATTTTTTTTTTTTCTCATAAAACAGAGTGGTGATATAACCTTATCTCTCTTTCTACACACTTTCCAAAAGGTGTTTTCTGTTATCTCCTGTTCTGAACAGTTCTCACCAGAAGCTTCTCAGGGAAACTGAGAAGTCTTTGAAAAGAGATATTCCAGACTGAGAGTCACCTTTAATCTTTCCTGGAAACATTTTAGATGTTTTTAAATTTCGTTTCATATTTGGGGTATTTTACAAGTGGAAATAATGCTACTGTGATATGTAAGATTTGAGGCAGATGAGAGCACAACCATTATGTTTAAAATCCTACTCCCTGTTTCCTTTTTTTACTTCCTAAGAAAAAGGATGTTAAGCAAGATTGCATATTAAATTGACAGGGCCATTTGAAAACGTAATACAGACTGAAGCTTGCCTGACTGATCCTCATTGAAGTTGCAAAATTTCATTCCTTCTCCTGAAAAAAAATTCTTTAATTAAAACTGAAATTGAAAATCCCAAAAATTTGAAATCGAGTGACTACAACCAGTTGTACTGAGATGAAATTGGGTGCAGTGAAAAAGACCAAAATTTTCCAAAATTATTCCCATTGAAATCCCTAAAGTATTTGAAGAAAAGGAAACATAGAGACAGAGAAGGGACTGAAAAAATTAAATTTCAAAAAAAAAAAATCCAACCTGATATGATGTAAAAACAAGGAAAGCCAGTGGGATGCCATGAAGTGCAGGAATATGGAGCGAAGCTTGCCTAATTGATCGTCATTGAAATCACAAGATTTCATTCCCTTTCCTGAAAGGAAATTCTTCCTTTCAGGCATCCTTCCTTTCAGCAACCACAAAGTTGTTGAGATTAAAATCTCTTTTGATGGGAGGAAACATGCCAGGAAAACTTCAACCCTGCTCTTGTATATGAGGAGAATTGCCTTGAGTCTGCTCAGAGGATTAGTGGGAGAAATCCTCTGGGAAAATATTTTTGCTGCTACTGGCATTCATCAGTGCTGCTCACTTTTTAAATATCACCTCCTAAGATCCCAGGAGAAAACAATTCCCAAGTGCCATAAGTCAAGCAGATGAGGCAGAAGGCCAGCTTGGCTGAACAGAGATTTCATTTGGAAATTAAAGAAGATGTACACCCAGGGGAAGCCAGGTCAGGTGACATGGGAAGAATACAGAGATGCTGCTTGCCATTGTAGGGAAAAAAATTGCATAGCCAAAGTTCAGTTGGAGATGAAGCTGCCAGAACTGTGGGGAGCAATAAAAAGAGGGTTTTTTGCAAATATATTATTGGCAAAAGGCAGTGTAAAAATAACATCATGATGTTACAGGATGAGGATGGTTATCTTACAAACAGGGACAGAGACAAGGCAGAGGTGTTTAATGCATTCTTTGCTTCTGTCTTCAACATGGATGATGGACCAAGGGAGTCTCAGTGCCCTGAACTGAGATTTTTGAGCAGTCTTGGGAATCTGCAAAAGTCCCAGCTGACAAGAAGTTGGAAAATGTTGTCCTGATTTTCAAGAAGGGCAAGAAGAAGGATGTCAGAAAGGACAGGCCTGTTAGTCTCATTTCACTGCCTGGTAAAACCATGGAAAAATTATTCTGGGAAGTATTGAAAATACACCTGGAGGACAACACAGTCATTGGTCACAGCCAGCACAGCTTAATGAGGTGAAAGTTCTGCCTGTTGAACCTGTTTTTCTCCTGTGACAGGGTATTCCACCTAGTTAATAATGTCTACTATATGATGTAATGTCCAACTTATGGGACAACATTTTCCTAAGGATGGGGGATGACCTGCAATGAATACAGGCAGACCTTTGGATGTGGAAGGGCACAGTGGAGGCCTTTTGCCAAAAATTAACCCCAAGACTTTGTCATTTTTCAACCAAAATGCTTTTCAGGATTAACTGTTCCAGATTGTAGCCCAGTGCCTGTACACTTTGGTTCCCTTTGAATCATGGTCTGTGTGTGCCTCCTGGCTTCCTTATGAAGAGTAGCATGCTAAATAAAAAATGAAGGATATTGTGAGGTTGACTCACACTTGTGAAATCCAGAGTGATTCAGCTTGGCGACATTTAGGATTTTCTGCCTTTCTATGAGCCCAGTGTTATTGCATTTAGAGCTTCCAGAGTACTGGAAATGTTAAGTTTGAAATTCTTGATTGTCCCAGTGGCTTTGTCTTGAAGTCTTAAAGCTAAATTATCATTTGCTCTCTGTCTGAGGAGGTCTGTGACACACATCTGCACAGTAAGTTGGGGTCCCAGATAGCACACTTGGAGGAAACAAATCAGTTTTCTAAAGGGAGAAAAGCCCTTGACAAGAAGTAATCTTGGCTGTTATTCCTTTGAAATATTTTTTTAAATGGTACATTCTGACAGAACACTTCTGTTTTGACAAATTCATATTTTCTACTGGAACCAGGTTGCTAGAAAATTCCCAACTCTCTGTAAGTTCAATTTAGTGAATGTTTTATTCATGGTACCCTGAACAGTACATCTCAAAGCTGAACTGTCCTAGTCATTTAATTCACTACATAATCGATGTTTACCCAAGCATCTCTTCATTTTTGTTGTCTGTTTGTAAACGGTTTGCCACATTCCTTTTTGATGAAGTGGTCAGCACTGAACAGTGGTTCAGAAGAAGCTTCTCATTGATTTTTATGATGGTGTTCATTTTCAATACCGGTTTTAACATTACTCTGTTTGCATCCTAGCATTTGTTCTTTTGATCAATGCCATGTACTGAGCAGAGACTGTTATTGACTGGTTCACAGAAGTATCCAAGTCCTTTATTCCCCTCTGCATTTGCAGATAATTTGGAGTCCTGTAAGGTGCATTAGTAGATCAGATTATTCTTCCCAATGTCTATCACTAGCTTTTATTTTTGAGCCCTGCAAGGCAGGCAGACAGTGGTGCTGCAATCAGGCTTCCCTGCAAGGTGCACAGCTTGAAATTTGGTCTGGGACTCTGCAGGCACACTGCACCAGCTGCTGTCCAGCACAGGCATGGAAAGTCTTCCCCACAGAGACCTGTCCTCTTTTATCATCAGTGTGACCCCCCTCTCTTGCTCTCACAATTACTCATGCCAGCTGCAGGTTATCAGGAAGAAAATAGTAAGGAGAAGGTGACATGTCCTTAGTTCTCTCAAAGAACTGTGTCTCAGAAGCTTTTTTTGCAGATTATGGTGTATGAAGAAATTATTGCATGAAGTAATATTAGTATTACCCTAAAAATCATCAGATAGGTAGCTGGTGAGCACAATGATTTAGGATGAGAACTGTCAAGATAACTGCCTTAATTTATGTTGCTAATCTCAGTCCAATAAAATTGTCTGTGGCCTTTGCTTAAACATTCTTAAGGGAACTGAAGGCATCATGAAAACTAACCTCATGACTGTTGTCAAAATGCTCAATGTTTTGGAATTTTGTTATTCTTTAATGTGTGCTTTTAATTGATGTTCCCCTCGGCAAACTATCCTGTGAGTTGAGCACACCATGCTGGGAAGCTAAGCATGCTAAACTACCAACACAGGCTATCTGGTACAGGCAAATACAAAGAGCAAATAACATAGGGGGAAAAAAAAGCAAAATGTATGGTAAAATAGAGATTTTAATTTTTTTTCCCCACCAAAATGAAAAGAAAGTTTAATATTAGAGTGGTCAGCTTGGAAAGCTATTTAAATGAATAAATTATCTAGATTTCGTGGATTAATGTTTTCTACCTTTAGTAGGCAACTGTTAAGAGATCAGTTTACCCTCTTGGGCTTTTGCAGTGTAACATTTTCCTGCTTGTAAAATAAATAACAAGGATTTAACTAGATTTTTTTTTCTGGCAGATTAAGCACCTGCCTTCTGTCAGGTTCCCTGCTCAATACTTCTTGCCAGTACTTGCTTATAAAAAAAAATTGTCAGCTACTAAAATATCAAACTAGAAATTATTCTTTGCATACATTTATAACTCAATAGTAACACAAGTTGTATCTGTAATTTAACTTTCAGTTACTTCCTGGAGGAGTACTGTCCAGGAGAGAGCCTGCTCATCGTAACTTGCCAGTCATGCCCTATAAGGGTGATTGAAAAAAAGTGTCACAAAAGACTCTTCTTCCCGATTACACGTCCTTCTGGTTACTCTTGCAAAATGATGGAAACACAATAAAACTGTCACCACTGATTAATCTAATAATAATTCTCAGGATCTCCTCTGGTCAAGATGACCCTGAGATATATTAAAAGTCTCTTTTCCCTAACCCAGCTGTTGAAGAAGAAATCAGAAGTCTTCGGCTCACGCTCTCAAGGTTGTTTATTATTTCTTATCTAAAACATTTTCTGTCTGGCCTGATGAGTTCTGTTCAGATGGTCAGTCTGAGGCACACTGCCTACCCACGGGGCTGGTGTTGTCTTTTATACTATAAACTACGTATTTGATATTTACAGTTATGTTCCAATACCTATCACCTATGTTAGACAGTGACTTTCTACTCTACACCAATCCCAAAGTACCACCATCACCAAGAAGATGGAGGCTAGGAAGAAGGAAGAAGGATAGGACAATGCCCAGATCCCCACATCTTACCCCCTAGACCCCCATAGTAAAATTCTTCAAAATTTCACCTTTCACCCTGTGACAACTACTGTTATGCTACTTAAACTTTTGTGACTTGTAATTCTTCATATAAAGGTGGTAATTTGCTCCATAGGTTGAGATTGAATTCCCAAGTGTCTTTGGCTTCCTGCCAGGGTCTCCGAGCCTCTGCCAGGATTTTGAGCCATCCAGGGCATCCAGAGGGATGTCTTGGGTTCTGACAAATAATGATCAGCACATTTAAAACCCAAAACCTCCCCCTTTTGTACCTTACAAACTGTTGGTACTAAATTGTCAGCCAGGCCTCCAGAAATATGAAAATTTTTTGGTTTTATTTTACATTCCCAAGGAATGATCAATATTAAAAATGAGAAGGAATCAAATTAAGTTCTCTATTACTCCTGTGCAAACTTCACTCTTCTGATTAATTTAATGACAGCACCATGGCTAATCCAGGGCATACAGATTGTTGCGGTGTACCTTAGCAGAGTTTAAAAAATAAGCTTGTTAATGAAGCATGAGAAGTGGCAGCATCCTGCTCAGCCTCTCTGCTGTGTGGGGAGTAAATGCACAAAACTTCTTTATTTTGCATAAGGTTTTCTCTGTCTAATGGAATTTAACTATAGAAATGTGAAGCTGATAGGGTAAATGGTATCCCCCCTGTAAGGTGACACTTTACTCTCTGGTTTCTCCTCTCTCACCTGGCCCCAGGAATTTAGAACAGCTATAGAATTGTAGAAGAGCTATACCAGTTTCAGGGTCATCAGGGAGATGTTGTTTTTGTCCAGGTCTTAAGAGTTTTCTTCACAGTGTGAGCTGTAAATTAGACAAAGAGAAAACTCAAGGTAGGGCAAAAGGCTACAGCATCCAACAGTCACTCTCCAAGGCATAATCCAAGGATGGTGATGTGGAGCCACCCTACATGGATGTTCAGGCTGATGGGAAAGAAGTGATGTCTCAGTGTAACCTCCCACAAACTATGAGGACTGAGAAGTCATGAAAATTCAGTCTCATTTCTGAAAAAAACCACAGCATTGTCCTGTTAATTGAAGTGTAACCAAGATAACTGAAATGCCAGGTGTAGGCCAGGTAGAGATAAAGCATGAATCACAAAAGGTATTTGGGAAATGCTGGAGTCAAAGTAGCTGAAGGAGATGGGGAAAAATCCACAGGATAAATCATATTTAGTTATGTGGTGCCTGATCCTTTGGCAATATGTGCTTTATACATACCCCAAGCATGAACAGGCATATGAGATGTCATGTAGATGCAGTGAAAATGTATTGGGAAAAGTCCTCAGGTAGAGATGGATGAGGATCTGGATAGGCATGAAATGCCCAGAAAGCAGCAGAGCTTCTGTACCTATTACAGAAGCTGGAAGTATCTTCTCTTTCTTAGTACTGTGGATTGCCTTTTGTACTCAGCTTTTGCATCAACTTGAGGTTTTAAAGAGCTTTTCCTGGAAATGCATTCTGAGGCTGAAGAGCTCTGTGAGTTCTTTGAAAATAGTAAGTACTTATTGTGACTTAGGAACAGGAGACAGAATTAGGAAAAGGACTTTGGGTCTTTTTCCCCTGGTAGTTGCTTGCCTATTTTTTCACAGCATTTATAGGAACTTTGATATTTTGTCAGACTCTTTTTCTTCCCTTGTTCTACAAGTTTTTTGGTAGTCAAAACAGTATTTTACACAAAATGGTAGCAAAAATCCAAAAATATATGTGTCTATTTCTTTTGGGAGCTGGTTTCTTTCTGAAAGAAGATTAAAAGCTAGAACAAATCATAGAGAGTAACTATCAAATGAAACCAAATAAACAGAATATAACTTTATTTATAATTTGTGGTCATTGAATGCAAACAAATCCTGCTATTATAATCTCTTACTTTGAGGTGCTAAGAAGTGGTCAAAGTTTTACTCTTTCTCACTATGCTCTGCCCTTGATAACCTGTACTGAAGTAGAAAAAGCATTATTGTACCCAACTTTTGGCAAATTTCTGCTGTCACCGTTACTTCAGAACTTTAAAAATGAGAAACAATCTTCATCATGCCAAAAGACAACTGTTCAACAACAGTCAAGACATTTCTTTTGTGGCCAATCCTCTCTGGCCTTGCCTGATCTGCTCCTGTGAGATTCAGCTATATCTTTTATGAGTTTAAAATCTCAGGTCTTGTGAGGTTCTGCCTCTTGAGGTCTCACAGGCAATAATTGCAATTATATTACTTTCTGTCCAGCCAGCCTTTGTTCTGTGAATGAATCACTCATGAGCACAATGCCATTATATCATGGCAGCTTGAGAGTTTAAGAAGATTAAAACTCTAATTTTCATTGCACAGTATCCACAGTGGGCAAAGGAATGTACTGGAAATTAAAGTGTTGGCATTAATGAATTATGGGAAAATAAAAAGTAGGATGCTTGTGTTTGACCTTTGCACAACACAGATGGAGAGAAAATAGAAGTGGAAATCAGACAGAGTGAAGAAAACCAAAACCATCTAGTGAATAGGTGATGAACACAATACATCCTCTTTGGTGAAATGGAGACAACTCAGACAAAGGATTCAGTTCATGCTATACCAGGTAAGGACAACCCCCATATTCCTGTGAACCAGGATGTAGATCTGCAACAGAGTGACCTTTTCTCATCAAGAAATAATAGCTGTGGGGGACACCAGCAGGACTCCACCGTCAAATGCTGCCTCTTAAATACATTGATGCACTGAACATCTTAGTGTGCTCTTTTCTCCATCAGTATTGATGGTGAATTAGGATAGGCCTCAGAGTGTGGCTTTCCTAAATAACCCTGTACTACTGCTGTAATATGACCAGGATTGATTTTTCTTTCTATCCAGCTGCTTTGGTTTAGCTCTATTTTCTCTTCTTCTTCCTCCTATTAAATACACAGAATCTATGCCAGATACTGTAGTAAATTGCATTCACTTAACTAAACATGGCAGACTAGAGCATGAAGCCAAAATTATATGCCCATTTATTAACATCTTACAAATTTTGCATGAAGAAATGTAGATAAACTCCTAATATTAGGTGTAAATTGAAACTACTGAGATATAACAGTACATGGTAGAGAAAAATGCTTTTGTATTTTCCTCTTGCAAGCAAAGAAGTGATATATATAATTGCATACTTTTGTAGCAAGATATGTTTTGATAGTAATGGGGTTTTTTTGGCTACTGAATAAAGGTACAAATAGACTGAATTGTCCAGGTTAGAATAAATGCCCAGACTTCTGTATCTCTGCAATTCCTTGCACATGTTACCAGGCCCTTTCTGTTCCCCCAGCTATTTTAATCCTGTTGATTACTGGCTGGAGGTGTTTATATGCTGGGATAGATGTACTACACAGTTTCTGAGAGTTTCTTTATTGCATGCTGAGTATGTCTGACGCCTCAGCTTTGCTAAGTATGCACAGATCAAAGGTGAACTTAGCACTGAACTTACTACCATGTATGATTTATCTCAGGAATACCTGTCTTTTCAGAAGTCTCATAGCTTATGCTGTTGGATGTCTGAAAAAAATACAAGTGTCACAAAACACCAGGAAAGTTATACCCTTGTGTTTTGTTTGACTTGGGATGGAGCATAGGATTTTAATATCTTCTGAGGGATAGTTGATGATAATGCCTTTGGTTCTTCAGGATCTGTTTGTCATCTGGTTTTGGTGTAAATCAATCTGTTATCCGTTCCTGCCATTACAGGATTTTTTTTCATATGTATATTATACAAGAAATCAAATATTCAACAATGAACTGATTATTTGTAATTTTTCCTCTGTCTTCTGCCAGTGACAGAGTAACATGGTTATTTTTCATAGAAACATGATTGAGGGACCTTAAAGATCAGTTAGTTCCAGTTTTTAATAAAACTTTTTAATTTTAAAAAATTATTATTTAAATTTTTTTTAATAAAATAAAATATTTTCTCCAGTGTTTGGGGATTTTTTTTTTCATTATGTAAACATCAGTATCAAGAATGGCAACAGAAAATTTCACAGCATTTATCCAGTAGCTGAATTAAAAGGAAAACTCCTATTTTTGCATAGAGTTAAAAAAAAAAACTTCATAGATATATTGTGCTTACAAGACAGCTGTAAGAACAAGGGAATCAGTAATTTTGTCTAATTTAAATGCTTTTTTGTGCCTTTTTTTCCATAGGTAGAAGTGGCCAACATTGACTCTAAAGTTGAAACTGTGGATTTTCTTTAAGAATACATGGTAGGGTTTATTGTTGGTTTTTTTCAGTCTTCTGGGATGCAGTGCAGAGGTTTTTGGTTTTTTAAAATTGAACTTAGCTATCCAGAATTTTAGTAATTTGCTCACATAAAATGGTACTTTGGAAATCGTTAATATGTTTTCTTGTAAGACTCAAAAGCAAGTTTACTTTCCTATGGCAACTGCCGGCTTCCTTGCTTTGAAGAGCTATTTTTGATACTTGAACTGTATCTGATCGATACTGTGACATTTCTATGGGCCTGGTTCTGGATCATTAAAGCTGGGAAAGCTTTGTTGTTAGTTGCAGTGAGCATCAAAAAAATCCATGCTGGATCATGCTTTCAGTATTAATCTTCACTGTAACAAGGCTACAGCATAAGATCAAAAAGTATTTCATTCATTTTTGATAATTTTTATAGTTCTCAACTTCTTAGCTTGTTTCCACCTCCCACAATGTTTAAAGCCTTCATAATTTCTGCTGATCTGGATTTGTAAAGTAATTATTAAAAGCCTTTGATATTTATAAGATATCTGAAACATTTCTACTAATTAATTATTGATTCCACAAGTGATTAAATCATACCAATTTGTAATAAATATTTAAAATTTATAAAATAGAAAGAATAAAGAAATAGAAATAGGGAGGGTTGACTTGGTTAGGTTTTATTTGGGTTTTTTTTGTTTGTTTGTTTGTTTGGGTTTTTTGTTTTGTTGGGTTTTTTTTTTGTGGGTTGTTTGTTTGTTTGTTAATTTTGCCTTCATGGTTTTGTAATTTGAAATAAGAAGACTTTTAATACTACTTAAGGCATTTTATCTATGTATATTTTAATGTGTACTATATATATTTATCTTAGTATTGATAGCTTGTCCTTGAAATTAGAAAGATCTGTCAGTAATTCTGTGTCCAAAAGAATTACAGAATGGCAGAATATGCCAAGTTGGAAGGGATCCACAAGGGTCCTTGAGTCCAGCTCCTGACTCTGCACAGGACCCTTCCCAAGAGTCAACCACATGTCCAAGGGTATTGTCCAAATGCTCCTTGAACTCTGTCAGGTTGGTGCTGTGACCAGCAACATCCCTGGGGAGCCTGTGCCAGTGCCCAGCTACCCTCTGAGGGAAGAACCTTTTTCTAATATCCAACCTAAACCTCCCCTGGCACAACTTCAGGCCATTCCCTTGGGTCCTGTCACTGGGCAGCACAGAGAAAACAGTGTGTGTCCCTCCTTGTCCTCTCACGAGGAAGTTGTCAAACGAGGTCTCCCTCAGTCCCCTCTTTTCCAGGCTGAAAAGACCAAGTGGCCTCAGCCTCTCCTCACACAGCTCCCCATCAAGGCCCCAGTAAGCCAGTCTGCACGTCAGTAATTTCACACACTCCAAATCATAAACTGTAGGGTGCATGGTCTTGGACAGATTATGAAGGCTGATGAGTATCTTTGTGCCATGTGTTGGGAGACTTGGGACTTAAGAACTTCAGAAAGTAAATTACAGAATTACGAGTTTGGTTGGAGCCCAAATCGAGAGCTGGTGGGAAACAATAAATACATCTAATCTCTATTTACTCCATGGAGCTTTGTTGCTGAAGTCAGACTGTTCTTCAGCAAAAGATATGATTCTGTTTAAATTTCAGAAAGTAGACTCTTATCTAGAAAATAATCCACAAACATTTTTCAGCACTCTCCGAAAGGACAAATGAGAACTAATCAATCAATTTTCAAAGCCTGACTGCTGTAGGAGGATGTGTAGTGACAGTGTGCTACTGACTTCTTCTCAGATTATTTTCCAGCACCTGGAAAAAAAGGATGTGGACAATATGGCTTTTTTTATCACATATTTTTAAAATAATGCAGAGTTAGCTTGTGAGAAAATAACTTATAGGAGGTGACTGCTGAGAGTTCTCTTTCCACCCACTTTGAGGCAATTTGTGATCTTTTACCAGTCACAAAAGAGGGTCTGCTGAAATTGCTTACTGGTGGTTCAACAAGAGAGAGCTAGATAGCTAAGATTAATTGGCTAGGAGGCTGAGTATTAATATACTCACCTCATCCAATGAAGAGTGTTTGCTAATCCAGCACTTGTCTCTCAAATGGGAGAGGTATAGGCCCTTTTGTATAGCTTAATTCTTCATATTGAATTGCTGTCTTTTTCTCGGCTTTTATTTTTGTTCTTCCCTTGAAGATTTTACCCTTTTATCTTAGTATTTTTCTCATAAATTGCTGAGTTCCTTGCTGTTCCATCTATGCACCTCTGAAAATTTCTTCACAAGCAGTTCTATCTAGCTCACTTCTAAGTCACTTTTTGAATTCAAAGGTTTGAGAGTTTGAATTAGTAAGTGGCTCATTTGCACTTTCAAAGTATCCTGACAAAATCAAATATGTCAACCAGGAAGGTTTTTTTGGCCAAAATATGAAATATTTTGCCCTCTTCAATCCTGCCACATTGGGCCACCTAAACATTGTCTAGGCTGCTGTTGTTGTGAGCTGAATCTTCTGGCATGCTGTTTTGATTTTTGAAAAGTAAATACACAGACATATTTTAAACTTGGATAAAAAGTCCTCTTTATTTCAGACAGTTAAGGCATTTTTTAGTGTAATTTTCTTTCACACCACCATCAAGCACAATCCTGTATTTTCATGGCATCTATTTGTTTTTTGTTCCCTGCTGCATGGTCCTTGACAGGATAGGCAAGATGCTACTTAGCATTGTGGCATTCTGATGTTATTAGTGGTTCACTTTAAAAATCAAAGCTATCCTTTCCTTGAGAGAACTTCATGAAATTAAGCTCAAAAAGTATTTCTAAATCATGTAGTCTTACCTGCTCAGTATGACAGGATATCAGATTTACATTTAGCTTTCATCAAACCCAAATGCTTTCTAAGTCTTGAAGTCCTACATGTGGTAGGATCTTATCTGTAATCTAACTCACTAGGTCACTTTTGTTTGAAGTCTTTTACTATGTGCAGTAAAAACAGGAGAAACACAGCTGAAGAGCTTTGTGTGCTTTCATGTGACTATTTTTCCTCCTGAATCCTTGAGCAATTCACTAAGTACACTCCTTTCTAAATTTTGTTAGCTGAAGTGGCTTTAGCTCACTAACTTTATTTCATCTTAACAACAGCATCCTTGTCAGATCTAAGCCTTGGCCACACAGCTGAGCACTATCAGCTGAAGCTCTGTGCAGAGAGTCACAGTATCAGAATTTGGAGGAACTGATAAGGTACAGAATCTGAGTAGTGTTGGATTTTGCACAGACATGCTGATATCCCACGTAAACTCAATATTCTTTTTGTTAGCTTTTATAATGTTGTTGCTACCTCTTTTAGAAGATGTTTTGGTGAGTCATGAGAAAGTTACTTATAAGATTGTTAAAACCCTTCTGAGTAAATAGACTTGTTTACCAAGCACGTAACCTGCATCTGAGTTTTTGGACACAGGTCTCCAGTATTTCTTTATATTGTAACAAACATTGTAGTCCTGTGATCATTTATTCAATGATTAATGTTCTTTTTTAACAATAACTTTCTAACCATTTACTGCTGTCTTGTGAAGTTACAGAATGATTAACATTTGTTTCTGGGATGGTATTGAATACATTTGCTGTATAATTATTTGTTTATACTCTCTTTTGATCCATACATTCATTAAAGACATATCCATAATTAATGTCACAGGTCTCTATTTATTTCCAGAGATTAAAAAAATAATAATTCCCATAGCTCTTTTGGATCTGCAGGGGAATAGCAATTTTTTGGTCTAAATAAGCTATTCAGCATTCCCCTTTGATATTAATAATTTTGTTTTTTCAGAGCAACTGCTTGAATGTGTACCAAATGAACATATTTAGCACTAAAATTAACTACATTCAGATAACTCATCTGTTTAAAAAACCCCTGAGAAACACATGCACATAGTTCTTTGCAAGTCTGAGTGTAAGCAAAAACAAGGAAAACACAGAGTATAATATTGTAATAAAGCACCAGAACACGTAAAAATCCTCAGTCACCAAGTTATTGGCTTCATATGGACTCATAATTAATTCATAGTGTGCTTCTACATGGCTGGGAGAAAGGACATAAACCAAGAATGTGGGGTTTTGTTGTTTTCCCCTCTGTGACTTCTTGTCTGCCAGATTCCAAGTGAAAAGAAACCAAGGCTGGCATTACAAAAAATTTAATTCAGATGAAACTTCAGATACTAAAGTCATTGAGTATACATTGCCTCAATAAAAAATGAGATGTTTGCAAGCTGCCTTGATGTGGTCTGCAAGGTCTAGTACATAAAAAAAGCCGCCTAGTGAATTGTCAAATGCTACTGAAGTAAATAAAAAGAAACCCCCTCTGGCCCTTTATTCCTTCTTTATTCTCTTAAAATTACTTTGCAGATACAATACTCCAGATAAAATAGACAGTTATAAACCAGCATTCTGAAACAGAATGATTTCTTCTATCACTAAGTCACTGCAATACAATTTGAAAAAAAAAACAAAGAGAACCAATAATTTACTATTTTTTTAAGTGTTTACGCCATTTCAATTTTTCGTACAGCAAAAGAAGAATTATTACTCTTGTCTCTTCCCTGAAGATGCCAATGGTAATCATAACTTCTTAGAGGTTAAGTCTCTGCATTATGTTCAAGGTGCCCAAACTACGATAAACTATGACAAAGTAACACTGACCGTTTTGGATGTCTTCCTGCTTAGGCATTAGTAGTGCTTTCTAACTGGCATCAGAGACCATGTTCAAAGCATATAAAGGGCAACTTACAGAGCAACACTACTGTCAATTTATTTCTATTTGCTATATTTCAGCCTGAATATCTGGAAAATAATTAGACATAGATAAATCAAAACTCTGAAGAACTACAGATATGACTGTGACTACTGCTACTGTGAATCTGCTCATCTTGTTGGAGTGAATTTCACTGTTCTTACTCAGCTGTAGTTTATTCTCAGATCCCACAGTGTGTATGTGGGGCTAGTGATTGAAATTAACATCTAGTTAATTATGTTGTAGCCTGAACTTGATTAAAACTCACTGCAGCTGTGTAAATTCCTAAAAATTAGTTTAATTAATACTGCCATGAGATTCATTGCAGTGGCTGAGGGTAGCTACAGCAGCATCCATGGTTCTGCTTGACTTTCCTCATCAATAAGTAACCCACAAAGAATGTTAACAAGAAAAATGGCTGGTGAACAGATCTTGTCTTAGAAAGTTTTCTCTGCAGAAGTGACTCAGTTATTGTATCCCTTCTTTCTCGAAGAAGATAATATAAGCCAGAAATCTCTCATTGTGAATGAAATAAAATATAGTATGAAAATAAAAAATAATAAAATGTCTTTATTTAGATAGAAGACAAATCCAACTATTTTTGTAGATCTTTAGGTTGTGTTATTATTGTTATGTAGAAGATGTTTGAATTATGGGTAAGAATGTTTGAATGAAGGTAAGATACAGAATGATACCTTGAATAGCAAAGAATACAAGAGGTACTGTATTATAAAATCTGGTTTTATTTTCAACTGCTTGTATTTTTGTATTTGCCACATAAAAACTTGACAAAAGCAGGCCTCTCAATATAGAAGTGGTAAAAAGTCTTTAAATGGAACTTCATTAAGGAAATATTTTTAAAAAATCCATGTTCTTGCTGTTAAACTTTTCTAATTTTGATCTTGTACATTTAAAGAGTGAATCTTTTTTCCATCTTATCTGCTCTGTATGAGATATTCTGTGTACTATGAAAAAAAAAAAAGGAATTTGTATTTCAGACCAAGAATTAGAAAAAAAAAAAAAAAAAAGAAATGTAGAGACCTAGAATGTCCTGAGTTGGAAGGGACCCATCAGGATCATTGAGTCCAGCTCCTGGCCCTGCACAGAACACCCCAAGAATCACACCATGTGCCTGAGAGCATTGTTCAAACACTTCTTGAAATCCGATCTTCTTGTAGTCCAATTTTAATTGATTTGTATTAAATTGAACTAAAATCTCCTGATTTTATAAGGTGTATATAATAGATATATTTAACTACCATAGATCCATATTTCACTGCAAAAGTCAGGACAAAAATCTCTGTGTTTGGTTTTGTAGTTGTTTTATAAATAAGTAAGGAGGCTGCAGCTTTAGGTCTGAGACAGAATGATTAGGCTGCTGAATTTACTCACAAAGGCATAGTTTAATCCTACAGCTATTGGTAGCAGTATTCTTGGATCATTGTCAGTTTTAGAGAAATTATCTTTTGTTTGTCTGCTACTTGTCCGATTTACATTAGTTCTTCTGGAAATGTTTTAGGGGGCAGGAAAACATTGATACACAGCCTTATCTGGCTCCAGAATTAGAAATATTAACATTGGAGAGAGGCTGAAAATTTAAAAATGTAAGAAGAGGAAGTTTACATTCATACATGGAAATACATATTGTGAGTAGACACAGAAAATCCTGGATATTGAAAAAGTTTATCAAAATCAATAGGAATAGCCAAATACTGTAACTGTAAGAATGTACATAAATCTTTGCAGAATCCAAGGATTCATTAATAAGTTTTGTTTCATGATGAATATATATATTTGAACAAAATAAACCAAAAGTCTTTGATAATCAATCAATTTCAAAATCAGTTGAAAACAAAATGAAGTAATCTGTTACTGTTAAAAAAAATCCAAAAAAACCCTTAAATATGGTTGGTTTATTTTTTTCTACAAAAATGTGATGTTTACTGGAAAAAATAGCCACTTATCTTTCCTCACTTCATGCTTCTCTCTTCACCTAAATTAGTGAAAAATATTTTCTTAAGATTGCACTTTTTTTTTTCCTAAGGAGCTTTCAAATTAAAGTTATGTGTTTCTCTTTTAACATCCATGAATAATATATTTTCAATTAGACTTTAAATGTTCCAAACAATGACATAAATGTAATACTACATGGACATGTGCAAGTTTAACTGTATAATTTTTAGTAGTTCTCAGTATTGCAATTAGGAAAGCATTAGGGATGGAGTTCGATGTCAGCAAATGAAGGACCTAGGGATCAGTATTTTGCCTTTATTATAGCAGATTACTTCCCTTAATTATCTGTCTGGGTGTTCAATTTTTTGACAGAAACAGATTACAAGTAAGAAATTGGAAGCATGGTTTTCCTCTGTCTGACATATGCATGTATTTTTAATGGCTGACTGCAGAATTTTCACCTCTGGATGTGAATATGTGCTTTGCTATTTCTAATCCAAACTGATATTTCTAATTCTCTTCTAGTAAAACATGTCTGTGTCAGTTTTGTAGTCTTCCACTGGTCTGCATTTATCCTTGAGATAGCATCTTTTGTTAGTTTTCCTTTTCTACTCCCAGGTGGCACTGTTGAGAGCAGTTTCCTATGACCCTACCTATTCTCCCACAATATGCTTAAATCAAAGGGATCTTAGTGCACATTCACTACTTATCCCCTGAAATAATACTCTCTCTTTGCAAATTTACTTTCTGCATCTTTCATCCTGGCCTCTTCCATACATCTACAGTGCCAAAAGAAAAGATGCTATAAGAAGACAATGTGTCACACAAGCATACAGACTTGTAGGTTAGATTGAATCCATACCTGATGGATTTCAGGTGTTTACTGAGTAGAAAAGGTCTGTGTTGGTGGGAGAAGGGAAGCCAGAAACTGATGGTTGGCCCCTGGTTGACATAATTCCTGAGGAAACTTTCAACAGTTATTTTAAGATGACATAGACAAACCTTGCTGAGTTAATCATGTTAGTCTGAAAGACATTTCAAAGTGAGCTAGGCTGATTGTGTTCACTGCTTAACTCAGCCCAGAAAGGAAGGTATAGAAACTGAAATGTCAGCTCAGCTTCAGGCTGTAGATTGCTTATATCTCTGTTAATTATCTTAATTGTTTAATGATAATTAGTTTAAATGGCAAAGCTGAGATCAATTTTTGGCAGATGTTCAGGTAAGGAGTGATAGCTGGACAGGCTCCCCTGTCTCTGAGTTAATGAACCCTCTAAAGGGAAATATTAAGCTTGTTCAGGCCATGATAAAAAGCAGTATCTGAGTGATGATGAAACCATAGCTAGCCAGGCAGTCTGCACAACAGCTTTGCTCAGCAGGGACAGAAGCAAGAACTCCTTAAAGTACAGAACTCAGGGTGTATATACCTCCTGGGAGCATAGGATGATTCTTTGGTAGCAGTGCTACAATTTGGAAGAGCAGTTGGCAAATTTGCTAGGTGCAAATATCTGAAGCTTTGCTATGTGCCTGCCTCTCAAGGCTATGCAAAAAACGTGTGAGCAGACTGAGAAAGACCTTTATAAAGGGATGAAGCCTTCCTATGCCCAGGTGAGAACAAAGATCCACAAAATGGGCAGTCTGCACTGGGAACATGTATTGTTGAAGGTCCAGAACTACTCAGATCAGCCTATTTCTGTTGTCCTGATGTGATCAGATATGTATCAGTAGCTAACCTAATCAGTGTAGAGCTGGGTAAGAGCATAGTAATCCTAACTTCAAAAGAGAAATTAAATGAATAACAAATTCCAAAACCTAATATATTTTTAGCTCATAAGCAGTTAAAATTCCCCCAGCAGAATGAAGGCAGCTAGATGTGTTGTACAAAGTGCAGTAGATACTTTGTGGGACAGCCAAATGCCGTGTCAGTAGCAAGGGCTTCAAGTGAGATGTTACAAAACTGAGAGATTCAACAAAATGGGGCAGCTGAGTTTCACTTTGAACTGCTTTAAGGTAAGTAATATAAGGAACACGTTCAGCTTGACACAGTACCAAATTTTGAATTGATGTTTACAATTAAGGAAAAACATCTTACAGTCATTTTGGACAGCTATCTGAAATCACTGTCTTATAATGCAGCAGCAATCAAAATGGTCAGCAAGGTATTGAGTATCATCAAGGAATACATGAAGATCAAGACAAAACTGAAGTTCTGTAAGGAGACAAGAACAGTTAGAAAAGGCAATGAGGAAAGACAGGGATTTCAGTTTAGAGAGGAAGTTCAGAGAAGGCTGAGCAAGAAGTTGAATTTGGAGATATTATTCTCTAAGACCCACAGAAAAAGAATTAGAGGGCATTTAAACTAGAAAAGGTTGATTTGAACAGGAAGAAAGCAATTCTTTATACATGAGGCAGTGATCTTCTGCAAGTTGCTACTACTGAAGGCCATAGAAGCAGAGGGTATAATCAGTTAAAAAAAAAAAAAAGCAGATTTATAGAAAATATTTATTCATATGGAAAATAAGAGATTAGGGAAGGGAGCACACTCTAGTATCATAAATATAGTAGTTGCAGGTCCTGGGAAAATAAAGGGAAAGCAGACATAAGAAAGTTTTCAGGCTTGTCTCCTCTCCTGAAATATTCTGTTGCCATTGTCTGAGACAGAATACTGTGCTAGGTGGACAAGTTCCCTAACCTGGAGAGTACTAATTATGTTCTGATGTGGGTGAATTTAGCTGGACTTTCTGGAATAGCAATAAATACTAATGACTATTCATGAGAGAAAAGTGAAGATCCATCGTCTGTTTGAAGGTATATTAGGACATGACCTGGTTCATGTGTGAATGAATGCTCCAGAATAACTCAGTGCTGAAAATAAGTCTTACCAGAATGCCTTCTTTATCTGTGATCTCCCAAAATCATGGTATCCTTGTTTTGGGTGATGAAAGTCGACTTTATCTTGTATGCTTTCAGCATTGAAATGATAAGACTGTAGCATGAGGACAATAAAAAGGGTATAGAGGAGATACATTACTTAAAAAGAGAAAATATATTTATATATGGACAAATAAAGATGAAAAGATGACAATGACAAAACACGCTTTAATAATACTGGATAGAGGCCCTGTAGATACATTTGAAATTTCTGTGGTATGTCAGTAAATTTTCTAAGTTTGTTCATCTGTTTTATAGTTTTCATTTCCTATTATTTTTTTCCACACTTGCACATCATAATAGGTAAAAATAATACTTCCCTTTTCTGTTGACACTGTGAAAGGATATCTGTCCAATTCAAATAATCTGGGAAAGAGTTAATTCTAATACTTAAACTGTACAGCAAGTATTTTTCAGGTCACTTTGAGGGTAATGTTATCTTTTCAGCACGGTAATAATGATATAATAAAAACAGTTTAATTGTCACAGATGAGGCAATGCAGTGTTTATATAGTTTATGGTTTACATATAAACTATAGCAATATACTTTTTTGCTATATTTTTATATATAAACTATAGCAAAATCTTCACACAAATATTTGTATTTTTCACATTTATGGCCATTCCTCTCTGGCTGGGCATATCTTAGTTATTTCATCCATGCAGGGAAATTGCTGCCTTACAGCTGTATAAACACTGAAAATCAGGTTGACTAATTAGCTAACCTCTTCCTGTGTTTATTTATGCTAATAGGTTTACTCACTTATGCTCTCCTAATGTGGGCTGGAAAAGACTGACTTTGTGATTTTAAGCAGTTTTAAATGCTTAAAATGTTTTTTCTAGAAAAGTCCTAGATAAAGATGCAAGACCATGTGCCAGAGATTCAGAGGGCAGTTCACTCTGTGCTATTTTATTCCTACTTTGTAATGCTTCTGTGTAATGGTGAGAGGTAGTTTTGATAGAATAATTTCATCAAAAGAATCCATTTCTGTACATAAAAAAATTTTGTTAGTTGAAGTGAGACATGTCAAAATGTGCAGTTTTATAGAGAGAGAAACTTATAATATGGCAATAGAGTTGCACAGCATTTCTGTATCCTGACAAAAAAATGAACAAGTGATTCCTATCTGCTGTCTATAATGAGTTCAGTGAACTTTCTCTGTAGCTGGTAATGAGATCCAGCTGATAAGAGTTGTTAGTCAAAATGATGTTGGTGACAGAGCTACGTGAGGTTATTGAGGATAGGAGGATCAGTGGTCTTTCTCTCTTGTGAGGAGCAGGTTGAACAGTCAGAACTCTGTGGCTGCTGGCAGGTGGATACTGACTCCTGGGGAAGGATCTGGCTTCTGGAGGTGGACCCCATGAGGCACCAGTACAGGCTTAAAAGGTGCATATGTAGTGGGATTTAGACTGCAACTTTACCTTGCCTTTTCTGTTCCTAAGTGTGATAAAACTGTGTTGTAGTCCCATGGAAAAATCTGCTTTCTTTTTTTGCTTCTCCAATTCTCTAGAGAGGAGCTGCACTGCCTATTACCAGCCTTGAAGACTTTGTTCAGGATCTGCACAGCCCAGTGGAGATAGTGTGGAGATATTGCTTGCTGCTGTCTAGGTAAAAAAAAAATGAAACCCAAAATAAAACAACACGCAAAAAAACCCCTGAACCAACCCAACAAACCTAGTTAAAGCTGGCATTTATGAATTAGTGCTGTAATTATAAGGCTAGGTCATGAGGCTTCTGAGTAGTAAAATATTAATAATTGAAATATCAGTGTCTTTGGCATGCAGAATGTGCCACCAAATAAAGTGTAGGACAGAACTAAGTGCCAAGGATTCTTTAAGGAGCAAGTAAAACATCCTTGTATGGTTCATCTCTGCAAACACTGGGATTTTTCTCTGTAGAATGAAGGCTTAGAATGAAGACTGCTTGCCTGTTTTTCTTCATATGGGCCTTGGACAGAAATGAGGAAAGGAAAAACAATTTCACAGATGAATCTGCTCAACTGATCAGGGAGAAAGCCTTAAGGAAGACAACTGAGGAAGCTTATTGGAAAGCTGCATGGTAAATTTGAATAGATGAAACAAACCATAAAACCTCCAGAGAGGATTCACTGTTCATATAAAATTCTTGATTTTTGAAATGAGGAAATATTTTTTTTAAATTTATTTTATTTAGGAAACTTATATAAATGAAAAATTTCTCCTTGCCTTTGTACCTATTGTATATATTATGTTGTATGTCTTGGAATGAAAGAGAGAGAACTGTTTTTTCAGGTGATCTCCTCGTGGTATCTGAGCACAGCTTTTATATAATTAGAAATCTGCCGCTGCATGGTCCCCTCCAGATGTAGGCAAGGAAAAAGAGATGGTGGTGTGACTGAACAACACTCATGCTGCTGTGGAAGACTGCTCAGATGAGGTGGGTGCAGGCAATTGGTTCACGTAGCTCAGGGAAGAGAGGAGTGACAACAGGTATTTCAAAGAAAGCTGATTTTAGGCCAGCACGAGGAGGACTGGAGGGTAAACTTTGGTTTAGATCAGCTGGCTGTACCTGTTGAGAGGGTCAGCTGGTTGTGTAACTGATTACTTTATTTTATTTATTTCTTAAGTTAATGAAGAATGTGAGTGTTTTCCCGAGCTAGCCTGACTAGCATGGAGGAAGGGTGTAAGTTGTTCAATAGGTTATAAAAAGACAGGCAACGAAATGAACTTAGATAGAAACAGGCTTGGGCTGGATTCAATACAAATATTCCCTCCTGGTGACTGGGGATACCCAGTGCCATCATAACAAACATATAAGGACCAGTAATAGGAATCGTATTTGCACTGTGATCCTACTGTATGTTGAATTGCTATGTTCTGCTTGTATTGTGATTTCACTGCTCTGTCATATCCCTCTGCTAAATCAAAATCCAGTGCAGCATGAAATATCTTCAAATAAGTAAGTTTAGCATTAAACATTAAACCCTTCTCGTGTGAAATGTCTAAGAGAAGCTGCTCAGAGAGTAATGAATTCTGACAGGGAATACAGGATAAAAAGGGATTTTATTTTCAAAGTCTATTTTTCAGCTCCTATAGACACATATCAGACATGAGTAGGGAAGGGAGGGGGAGTCAGGGAAATTGCCAGTGTGTTATGTCCAGCTATTGTTTCTTAATGTGACTTTGTGTTGAATTTCATCTTACATAAAAAGTGGGTTTTATTCAAGCAACAGAATAGTTCTCTGCAAATAAACCAGTTTTCTGATAATTGACAATCAGGTACTTTATATATAAAACGTGCTTAGTTTGCCACTAGGTGCCCCCACAACCACAGGAATGTTAATTGTACAAAACTGATACAATAAAATGTTTTGAAGAAGGTGTAGGCTGTTAGAAGTCTCTGACAAGTATTATTTATGCTATACCCTATATCAAATATTTGACAGTATTATAAAATTGTTGGGTTTTACATGTCATATAGCTTTTAAATGTTTTTTAAATGCAGTTAAACTAATTTTTTTTTTCTACCCCCCATTCTACACCTTAAAATAGTCCATTATCACCATATTTCTATTTTTTCTATTTTTTTTCCAATAAAAATGGAGTAGTGTGTGTAAATGGTTTGCAAATAATTTTCTATGTCAGCCGAAGATTTGCATGAGATCAATTACCAAAAATAATTAGTCTTCTAAAATGGAAATTTCTATCTGATTATTTATTCAAGGTCATATGTGTGATTTTTGGCTGGGACAGGATAGCTGAAGACCAGGACTATGACAGTTTTGGCTTCTATGCAGTTAGCTGTACTTGTGGCAGCTTAAAAGGGTTCAAGTCACTACTGGCTGGGTGTTTAGATCACTAAATAAAATTTCATGTTGACTCAGTAGAAATCCTCATTGCATTTTATATTTTGCTGAGTAGTGGGCTATGGTATAGTGTAGCAAAAAAAGGATTTAGATGAGGAAAAATTATTGGGATTTGTCTCTG
Source organism: Passer domesticus (assembly GCF_036417665.1). Lineage (NCBI taxonomy): Eukaryota > Metazoa > Chordata > Aves > Passeriformes > Passeridae > Passer > Passer domesticus. The sequence continues at coordinate 40,550,398 of NC_087478.1, read as the reverse complement.
TGTTTAAATTCTGTCATGCCTCTTATTAGCTGGATATATATATATAAAATAATCAATATTTTGCCATTGTATTTTATTAATACAGGAAGGAATAATAAAAGTTCACAAGACCATGAGATGAGAGATTTCAGGAGAAGGATAGAAATGATTGATTTTGGGCAAGCATCACTTGTAGACTTCAGCTGTGAAGGCTAGACATCATAGTAACTGCAAAATAAACATTTCTATTTCCAGAGACAGAGAATAGACTGTTATTCCAGGTAGCCCATCAATCAAGAGAACTGCTTAAGAAAACAGCTACTTAGCTATTCTTTGTGTTTGAAAATGTGCATGGTTGCTGCACTTTGACTTGTACACCTCAGATTTTCACTTCATGGTAGTTAAAAAAAAGCTCTTCATGCTTTATACAAACATTGCATGTCAGCTAGGGAGTTAATTTGACAATAGGACACCTGGAATAATACATCTGTAATACTTTCTTGTGCTTTTAGTGTATTTCTTTCCAGAATGCCATCGCTCTTGACACTCTCAAATTTGTACTTTTATCTTTCATTCTCCTTGTATGCAATCTCACTAAGCAGATCCCTCCTTCCATCATCTTGAGATCCCACTGCAGCCATGTCTGTTTGGCCGCCCTGAGGTGGGGCAATTGTACCAGGTGATACAATTGTGTTGAAACCTCTCAGTTCAGTTTGTTGTTCATCTCCTCCATTATTTCTATTTTGGTGGTGTTTCTTTGGCTTTTTTTTTTTTTCTTTCTTTTTTTCTTTTTAGTAGACAATTAAAATTATTAACCTAGCTCCAAGGATAGAAATTGTGAATGCCCTACCCCAGGAAGTGTTTAAGTCTGGGTGGATGAAGCTATGAACAACCTGGTCTAGTGGAAGGTGTCCCTGCTCATGGCAGGGGGTTTGGAACTAGATGATCTTTAAGGTTGCTTCCAGCCCAGTCCATTCTATAATTCTATATATTATATATAATTCTCCATATATAATTCTGTAATATTGGGTGCTCTTTTTCTCCTTCAAGAAACATTTCTGTAGAGTTTCTCCTGACCATCCAATATTGCTTCTCCTTTTGCAAGCTGTGAAAAATTGGAAGAAATTTTAAGAAATAAGATTTGAAATAATAGTTATTTGGTTGAAAATTTGTTGTCCAGAATATGAATTCAAAGTTCAGAAAAGTTTAAATTAATATAGTTTTCCCAAATCTGTTTGTGCATTCTTTAGAAGCGATATATTCATTTAACAAGGGGGAGGCAGGGGAGAAAGCATCTTCTTTTGTGTTAGTACTGTAGACAGTCAGAAAGATTAGAGATTACCATTCAGAAAACTGTTCCTCTTTCAGGTATTTCAAAGTTACAGATTTATAACAATAGCAATGAATAATGACGGGCATAACACTTCAAAGTTTCAGTGGCAAAAGCCCCACTTTAATGTTACAGCCTATTTTTATCCAGTTTTCCGAGCTATCATGTTTAATTCTAATTGGTTAGTAACTTTCTTGCCACACAATGCATTGGTTAAAAGGTGTTTGTGTGTACATGCTAAGGCTCTCTCTTTACACAGGTGTTCACGTTTTTCCTTTGTGGATTCTCATGGGATACACTTCTTATTTTTAACAGATGCAAACTGCCTTCTTACAAGAATAGATTGTTATGCAAACTGATTCTCATTCTTATGATTCTTTCTCATGGGAACTTAACAGGCTAGCTCTTAATTCAGCTGAAATAAAAATACAGCCTGATTTTACAAGGCTTTTCTTTTATAAGGTTTTACCTACATGCAACACAGATCATCATATTACAAGTATTTAATGAATCCTGTCCTTCAACTCATAATGAAAAAAAATTGAAATACCAAGGAAAAGACAAAGTCTGCCTTGTAATTTCTATATTTAACCTTCATATAAGTGGTGTAAAAAGGTAGAAGTTAGACACTGCTCTCTTTGTGTTTCCAATCTAATGATGTGGAAATTCCACAAGTATAATGTTTAGCATCTGGCTAGTTAGTTCACAACATAACAACAAGCACTGCAAATAATTACCCATGTTTCAAAAATGTATGTAAATTAATTGATATTAGCAGATCTGAGAGCAAAAAAAGACAGTTGGGTAGCTGAAATAGACAGATGATCATCTGCTATGTCCTTATAGTTTGAATTTTATGTGTAATATTTCTTCTAATGCAACTCTAGTTGTGGTTTTATTTTGTGACTTATTTTCTTGCTATGAGGGTTAAGGAAGGTTCTGTGATGAGAAGATTTATAAGATGGGACACCTCTGTGAAATTTTTCATTCATATCCTAAGATTACATCTGTTAGGTATTTATAAAGAATTAATGAACTAATTGTTACCAGTTCAATTTATCACGCTGCATAGAAATGGACTGAGTGTGTTCAGAAATAGCCTGAAATACTTCATCCAGCTATAGTGCAACTACAGTAAAATGTAATGAAATTAGTTCATACCTCAAGGCTGGAGATGGCTTGTTCATTTGCTGTGATGTCTAAAATTTCCCCCTTTAGACTGATGAGTGAGAGGTGTTGTAGGGCAAGGATACCCAGCCTCAGCATCTTTGAAAATTCTGTGTTCCTTATTTCCCACATCTCCCACACCTAGCCCAGTATGAAGAAAGGCATGGGCCCTGCATCTGTATTTGTCTCTCTTTCCTACAATAAATTTTTTTAACTGGGAATCACTAAAAGCATGAAACATTTTCACTGGGAAATTAATAAAGGAATTTTATCTTTAAGGATGTATTTCAGTGATGATTTCAGATAGAGGGAAGTAAACATGGAGTAAACACAAAAATGAAGAACAGGTGATCTGCTCTGTAACGTAATGTTGCTTTTGTAGTAAAATGTTCTGTATTTGCCTTGAAACTTTTATTGGCCACATTCCCTGGGGTACTAAAAGTAAATAAGAGTATCTTGATGTATGTGGACCTGGCATCTGACAATATCAGTATGGGTAGATACTATATGGCATAGTGTTTTGCAATGTGGAAAAATCAGTATATATTAAGCAGAATAAAATCAGTGTTTTATTAGTCATAACAATAGTTATTTATATAAAATCCATTCAATTTCCCTAAATTACGTATATAATGGCAAAAGGAAAAAATTTCAAGTCGTCATCCTTTAAGAGCTCTTTTTGGACAAAATTGTCCTCTTCTGAAGAGTTTCTATTGTATTTTCATCCTTAGTTCAATTACTTATCTCCCTGAATATAACTAAAATGCTGAATATTTTAACACTGAAATGCCTTTTCCTTATTCCCTTTGATTTCTTCACTTCAGTTTTTTAGGCTTTGTTCTTTGAGGCACTGCTGACTTGCGTGTTAGGATTTCTAAAAAAAAGCTGCATCTTACCTTGGGAACACAGGTGAGTTAAGTTTTCCATCTAATGCTACAGTGAAATAAATTAACTTTTACGAAGTATTTCTTGTTTTGATTTCCTTGAAACATCATGGGGAAGTCATGAGTACAATTTCTTTTGTAATGAGTCTGACCAATACCCTTAATCAGCAGAGAAAATAGGTGGAGTCAGAGTCCATCAGATTGTGTTGTACTAAATATCACTAGAGAGAATACATGTTGAGAGCCTGGCTGCAGTCTCCTGTGAGCTCTTCCTCTTTGCCCAACATCCTGTAAGTTAGACCTGAGGAGCTAAATCAATTTTGCTTGTAGAAGGTCTGCTGATTGCACAAAACAGCAGCATCAGTACAAAGTGAATTTTCTCTGCACTCATTCAACTGTCACTGGACTGTACTGCAAGATCTTGCATGTTTGAGATTAGAAAAGGAGGGGTAGAGAAGCAGGTGACTTTTTTTATAGCTCTTTCAGCTGACTCAGAACCTGCAACTAAGTGGAGCCCAGAGGACCAGTGCTAGCCCTTCCAGGACTTCATAAACAGACACATCTCCAGGCTCTGCCTTGCAGCTGGCTGACTCACAGTCCTCCTTACAAAGAGCACCTGCCGACCTGAGTGGCTGCTCTGAGACTTTTCATCCAACACGGAAAACTACAGAACAGAGTCATAAGCAGTGCAGAAAATATGCAGTGGAGAAATATGCATTTAATGTCCTTCTCTGGCCGTAATTTGCCCTGTGAGGGGGGGAGAAGAAATAATTATTTTTTGTTTCACTTGATTATTTCCATTCTTATTTCAATTTAGACTTTTCTCTGTCAATTTCTCTTAGTACCTTTTTTTGATTCCTGGGTGTTCCTGCCAGCCTGATTTGAGTTGCATGTGAAGGCTGTTTTATTGGATCATGCATTAAGTGAAGATAAACCAATAACTATGGTTTCTGTGGACCTGCAACGTAAAAATCCAGCTTTCATATCTAAACAGAAACATCTCAGTCTGAAAAAGTGGCTAGTGTATGTTATGTTTGTTAAGGTTCATAAGAGATAGGAAATGTAAAAAAACAAATATAGATTTTTTTGGGTTTTGTGTTGTTGTTGTTTTTTTTTTTTTTTTTTTTTTTTAGTGTATGAGAGGTGCATTGCTTCAGTAACCAGTATATCTCTCGGTATCATCATATTCATACAGTATCCTGGAGGATTTAGGAAAATAAGTAGTTCAAATAATTTTATTTACTGAAGGATAAACAAACATTGTAAATGGCATACTTATTGGAAACTAACTGATTTTTTTTTATTCTTCTATTAATTACTACTGTTTTTTCTAGGATTTGTTTTAATCAAAAAGTCATTATAAGTATCTTGAAAAATGCATTTATAAGAAGGTAAAGTGTCTCTGATTAATTATCACATTTCTCTTCATAGTACATTGTGGTTTTTGAGCGTCTCATGATAATGAAAAGACACATTCAAATACTGTATCTAACTATTAATTTTTCTGCCTATAGAAATTTATCTGTGTCAGTGTCTTTAAATGCCGGAGGAAAATAATGATTAAAAAAACCCTTCCTATGTATTTTTCTGAACTTTCTGAAATAGTAGTCCTCATGTGCTCAGGCAAGATCAAAGATAAAACAAAAGGTTTCAGATCTTGAAGATCCACTAGTAGAGTGCATTTTATAGTATGGCTTCAGACAGAAGACTACAGTGTATACCCTTCAAGGCCTTTCTGAAATGCAAACTGATGTGTTCTAAGTAGTGCTGACTGGGAGATCTTCAAAAGCTCATTCCTAATCTGAGCTAAAGCACTGAAATTTGGGCACTTGTTTGTCATCTGAATAAGGCATCAGAGAAAACGAGCTATTATTCAGTTCTTGGTGTCATCAAAATAAGTCTCAAAGTTTTTGGCTAAAATGTTCCTCCTAGAAAGGTGAAATACAAAAAACAAGTTTCATAGAGGGAAACCTTAGGTGAAACTTGATTATTTATTGAACAATACAGGAGACCAGATCTTTGGAAAATATCCAGCCTTTAGAGCAGAGTTGAAGTCTAGAAAAAACAACATAGAGCAATTTTAATGGCTGAAAAACTTGAAAATCTGGGAAGTAATATTGGCATGTTATGGGAGAAAACCTGACTGCTGGTAGTGCTGAGCCAGGTCAGTGGAAGTTGTAGAACTTTAATAGAGTTGCAGTCTGGGCAGCTAGTTGCCCTTCACAGCCCTACAACCTCTTTGACTCACCAAGCCTTTTCCCTAACCTAAGAGGCACATGTGCTCCTCTACACTGCATAGGCTCTCAAGGAAAGCTGGACAGTTGCAAACATGTCATGCTGTTGTTTGTCCACCCCAATATTATACTGTATTAGAAAATCCTTTTCCCAGAGCACAGATTTAGGTTGGAAGTACTAAACAGTCCCCATGGCTTTCTGCTTAAGTAATGACTAGGCTCTGACTGGAGCATGTTAGGTTTTGTGGCTTCTAAACTCCAGTGGTAAAAGTACTCATTTGTCTTTTTGTCTCCTAATGTTTGTTGCAGCTTCTGATATTTTGCTTGGGCTTCATCTCGTAAACTCACTTTACTCTTCCAAATAAACATCTTATTTTCTTTTCCAAATTACAAACTTTTAGATATCTGTCTGTTTAATGAATATTATGTGGAACTTCCAGCTGGCTTATACAAACAATTAAAAATAAATATTCTTTGTGTTGAAGTTAACTATTCATGCCTGTGGTAGATGAGTTTATTTCTGGACTAATGATGGCTGATGGCATCTTTTTCTGTTACTCCCCAAGAGCAATTAAGTTTCAGAACCTTACAAGTCAGAGGCAGAGTCAAGTTGTCTACATGGTTACAGTTGAAAACTTAGCTGAGTATCAGAGGCACAAAACAAGTTAAACACATGCTTAGATATGCTGAGTCCTGTATGTGACATATTGCATTCACTTGCCTATCACACATTTGATAATTTTTTGTAACTACTCACTGACTTTTTTTAACATCTCTTTTTCTTTACTATGTCTGCTGTGCTGTTTTATCTTTCCATTTTGATTCATTTTGTAAGTAAATGTGTTGCAATATACCAGGATCTGCAACACAAAAATCTGGGGTTTTGGCAAGTTATAAACCAGTCCCAGACACATTGCTTAAAGATGTATCCATATGGATTTTTTTAAGGAAGCTAAGAAAAAGTTATGGAAAGGAAATACACCACAAGGTCTTAGTATGTGTGTCTCATGGAATATTCTCCGTGTACAAAATTGTTTGATGAAAGAAATGTTTATTAAGGGGCTGCCACTTCTTATTTTTTTCATGTAGGTTTATAAAAATTCTTGACAGTGCCCTTCAGACTATTAGAATTGGTCTTCATTTTCTGTGGGAAATTTCAAATTAGATTTATTTGTTTAATTCTTACTTGTTCCAGTGCTTAACGTTCATTCAGATTAATCATCAGTAAACTGGAAAATTTCTTGCTGGAGGCCAGCTCCATCCTGGGCTGCATGGAAAGCAGTGTGGCCAGCAGGGCCAGGGAGGGGATTCTGCTCCTCTAGTCTGCTATTGTGAGATCCCACCTGGAGTTCTTCATCCAGCTGTGGGATCCTCAACACAGGAAAGATGTGGACCTGCCTATATGAGTACAAGGAGGACCACTGAGGTGATCACAGGGCTGAAGCACCTCTCTTATGAACACAAGCTGAGAGAGTTGGGGTTGCTGATCCTGGGGTAGAGAAGGCTTGAGGAAGACCTTACAGCCCCTCCCAGTACCTAAACAGGGCTATAAGAAAGCTGGAGAGGAACTTTTCACAGGAGCATGTAGTGTCAGGATAAGGGGGAATGGCCTTCAGCTGAAGGAGAATAGGTTTAGATTGGATATCAGAAGAAATTCTAATCCATCATCCACTGTGAGGGCGATGAGGTACTGGAACAGGTTGCCCAGGGAGGTTGTGGAGTCCCTGTCCCTGGAGGTGTTCACAACTTGAACAACCTGATCAAGTGGAAGGTGCCTGTGACAGAAGGGAGGGGATCTAGGTGATCTTTAAAGTTCCTTCCAAGCAAAATCTTTCTCTGATTTATGAAATCAGTTTGTCAGTGGAGCCAGTTTGACTGGAAAATAAAACTCTCTCAAGAGTCCCCTTAAGATTCAGCCCTGAAGGAATGTGGAAGTAATGGACAAGTTAGAGGATACATTTGTATTTTAAAAGGGATTATTTTGGGCTGTGATTAAAAAATTCATTGGGACATTTCTAAACCATTTCACAATTACATGGGGTTCTTGGCTGCCCAGTAATTTAAAATTGTTGTCTATCTTCAATGAGCAGGAAGATTTACACTTGTGAGAGGTTCTGAAGTGATCTTGGATCTTAAGGACAAGTAATGCTGTCAATGTTTTTTCTCTTCTTTAGCATTCTGCGTGCCTTGTCTGAAAATTATTGATATTTAATAGCAGCTAGGAGAGAAAAGATGAAAAGTATGAAATAAGTACACATAACTGGTTTTCATTTATATACCCAAGGTACAGACCAAATAAGAGAGCACTGAAGAGCAGGAGATTAATGTGGATTTGTAGAAAACTGTGGGATGTGACACCTTTAAAAAAAAAGCTGCAAGGCTTTGTTTTCCTTCTCTATAGACTGCTTTTATTATTTAGAAAAAGTCTAATTATAGTTCATCACCCATAATTAAAGATGTGATTATTAATTCTGTTGACACTTTACATGATAATTCAAAATTCCAACTGTCCTTGGGGTTACAAAGCTTGTGTAGTCAGTAAATTTTTTTCAGTTACTGTTGTGAATTCTAAGTATTGAACGAAACATACTTTTAGTGTCTCTCTGTGTATATATTGCATCTTTCCAGAAAAAGTCTATTAAAATTCTGCTTAGCAATATTTCATAATACAAAGTCATTACTGTTGATGAGAATGTTTGTCAAAGTGCTGAACTGTACAAAGGCTTTCAAAACCAATAAGTTTGAGGGGGGTGTATTTCAGACCATTTTATATATTTGGCTCATACCATTGTCTTTGGACAAAATCTCACTATACACCTCCAGAAGGAAAATCTGGTGTACAGGACTCCTGAGGCCTCAGCTGTGACCCTCAGCTGAGATGATGGTGCCCCTGGACAAACTCATTTAAGAAAGGGCAAAACCACTGGATGGAGAGAGAAGAGTGAGGAAAAACCTGCCTGAATGCAGTTTCAGTATTTCCATTTGGTATTTATCTTCAAATATTGGTCTCAAAGCAAGTTTTTAAATATTCTATTAGAGCACCAGACTGATGGAAATTTCAGTTTAATTATTACCTACCAGATAATTTGCTAAGGTTAAGTTCTTGCATACATTTGTTTTGCAAAAGGAACACTTTAGATGAACAATTATATAAATGATAAAAACAAATTTCAATTCTGTAAGAGAAAAAAAGATGCTTTTCAATTTTCTTCAATTTTCCCCTTCTGTACAGAAATATTTTCTGAGAATGCAGCATCTCCAACTAATGTTTCTTATCATCATGTGTCTGTCTTAAAAAATAGTATTTATTTTCAAATCTTTCCTTTTTTTCACATCCTATACTGAGATTTGTTCAGTTTCTGACAAGCAGTGCTGGCAGAGGTTCGTTATCTGCTGCCCAGAGGTTGCCCCACTGAACCATTAAGAAAAGGTTTGTCATAATTTGATCGCTCCCTCAGCTGGGTAGAAATCTTGGACAGTTGCTCCTGGCTCTTGTTTTCACTAACATAGCAGGGGAATCTATTATCCCTGTATGGAGCAGAACAGTGAGGTGAAAAGGCTAAATTCAAGTCTCATTTTTGATCTCCCGAGGAAAGACCATCTTTATTTTACAGATGTATGATGATGCCTAATAAAAAGAAGAGTTTTTATTCTAAATTATATGTGGGGTATTTTGATTTTACTTTGTTTAACTTTTACTGTCTTGTCCAGCATAAAAATTATTCCATCATCAGAAATACAGGTTATTTTTTCTTATTTAATGGTGTGTTTCATTTGGTGAACAGTACTTCTGAATATTAACATTATGATTTAAACTCAGTATGTCATAAATTACATTAGAGTGTTTCTGAACTGAAAGAGCTATGAAATGTGAATTCTGGATAATAATCTTTCTATATGAACGTACCAAATCAGATAGCTATATACCCATTATTTAATCTGAAAAGATATTCAGTGAGTTCTGCTAGGGGGATGAACTCAACAGCTAAGTTTTTTAGGGTTTTTTTTGCTTTACTATTCAAAAATATCTTCTAGGAGCAAGTAGTAGGTAAAATAGCTGATGAGGTATTTTTTAAGAAAATAACCAGATGTGTTGTTGATGCTTATCTGTAAATTCTGTTTAAATAAAGAGCCAAAGGGGGAAAACAAAATTTATTTATAATTTTCATAAAGCTGATTTCTGTGGCAGTTTCACTAAGGAAAAGCATCATTTTATCAACTAGGCAATATCAAAAAGCACTAGAAAATTACTTGGAAAAGGGACAGAATAAATTAATCTAGTTGAAAGCAGTTTTGTGTCAGTTCTGGAGTTTCAGAAAGCAAATCAATGAGTAAGACCTCAGCTATGGTCCATTAACTTAGGTCTATTAAGGGAAAACTGAACAAGATCAGGTGCTGAGATATTGAACTTTAGTCTTGATTTTTAATATATTATACTAGGCAAAGTTGAATGTCTAACTGTCTGTTGCTAAGAGCCTAACATAAAATACAGGTTTACTAATTGAAGCACTGGAGAAGACATGTTCACTTGATTGACTGCAGTGAGATCCAAAGAATTTGAAACATGTATGAAGTGAATAATTATGGAAAACTGATAACAAAAGAAAAAGATCAAGGATTTTCTTGATGAAGATTATTCTAGGAATATTCATAGCATAGAGGGTTTGATCACACTCAATTTTTTTCTGGAGAGACGAATTATTTTTTTTCTGCTACGAATTATTTTCTTTTAAACCAAGTCTTAGATGAACTGAGTATATAAAATGCTGGGATTTTAAAAAAGAAATTATTATTTATTCTTATATTCTTATCACCCTAAACAGAATTTGTAAATATATTACTAGCATTAAAAATTTAATGGTTTAGGTTTTCTTTGGGAATTATACAACTAGTATAAGCTTTCATATTGCAAATCAAAATAATAACTTCTAATTATTTGAAGTAAAAGTAGTTTAGATATCTTGCAATGTCTTTCCTATAATTTAATTTCTCATGTTTTACCTGCTTTAAATATTTTTATTATTTATTCATCACTTGTATTTCCCATCTGACATTCTCTGAAGTAAATTCAGTGAATTTCATAAATACTGATTCAGATCTACAAACACTATAGGACATACAAGATTATATTTAGTGAAATCTGAAATCTAGTTTTAAGTTTGATAAATAAAGAAGAATGCATTCTAGGTAAAATTTATCCTAAGCCTGAGGTGGTGAAACACATATTCTAGAAAGGAGTTGTAAGATAACAAATTTGGGTAATGTTTACACTTTTTTTTTCCTTTCTTTGAGACTCCTCATACACAATTAACACATATTCAAGTATAAGAGTGGGTCATCTTAACACTTATAAAAATGTGCAGATATATATCAGGAGAGTAGCTTGGCTGAGCAGGCTCCAGTCCATAAAGGGACTGGAGATTCAAATGAGGATAGGTGCACAGCAGGAACTTGGAAACATTGCTTGGGCCTGCATGGGTGGTGTCAGAAGAGCCAAAGCTAAGTTAGAATTGAGGTGACAAGGGAAGTTGCAGGCAATTAAAAGATCTACTCCTTCATGAGCAGTAACAGAATAAATGATCATGTGGGTTTGTGATGAAATGGATTAGTCACTCAGTGATGGAGAGGCTGCAGTTAAGGTAGAGACATCAGTGCCATTGCCTACATATTCACTATAAGGTCCCACAAATTTTTATGCCTAGACAGAGAATCCAAACAGAGGACAACAATCACCGGAGGCTGTTCAAGTCAGAGATCCCTGTTACTTTCAGTATGATGTGCACATTGAGAGAATCCCTAATGAATGCAAAAATTCAAATGCTGGACTCGTTTTCCAGGAATTAAAATAATGACAGAGGGAACTACTACCTAATCAGCTTTGCCTTTTTTCTAGGAAAGGGTCTTGGAAACTATTTAAGAGAAGTGTGAAGTTCTTTGTAAAAAAAGGGCTACATCCTTATGTGAATTTTCTGTTGGCACAATGTTCGTGCAGTTTCTTTGCATCCTTAAATAAGTCTTGATGCCTTTTATTTTAACACTCTATATTGAAATATTTAAGAATAGTAGATTTTTGATAAAAGTAGCTTTGATGCAATCATCTGCTTTAAAAAGTTGTGTCAGCTTGGAGTTTTCCACACTTGCCTCATCACAAATGTGATGTCAGGCTACAAACTGAATGTCAGGATATTTGTAGAATATGCCACACCATTTTTTTCTTTGATGTGTGTGAAAAAAATAAAATGAGAGAAGAAAGCTGAACAAAAATTGATTTCATTTTTGCCAGTGAATAAAGATACTTTAGTAATATCTGTGGAACCTATTTTGTCATGACTTCAGCGTCACTCACATTATTGTGAAATAGGGTCAAATATCACAGTAATTGTGAAATGCTGTTGTTGTATCCATTTGGAGTGGCCATTTAGATTTATCCACACATAAATGTTTTAACCAATGCTATATCTTGCCAGGAGTTTAGAGATTAGAACATGGACAAATACTGATCAACTAAGAAAAGGAAAGCTCCATCTCAGTATGAGGTGGGTAAATGTACATTTTAGACTCCACCTGGATCTAGTCTCCCACTTACAGGGACAGATATACTTTGAGAGAAAAGTCATGTACAGTAATTTAGCCTGATAACAGGTTCTATTTGAGAAAACTGAAAGATCTGCATTAAAAGTTTCTGTGAATAGACCTTAGTTGTCAGGCATTAAAGATTATATTTGCTGAGAAGTGATAACCACTGTTAACAGAAAAATAGAGCTGTAATAGCTAATACAAAGCTGATAACAATTTATAAGTCTTTAGTAAGTCAAGTCTTTTCCTCTGTGATCTTCTTTCATATCAATTGACTGGTTGGTTAACCCTCTTTTTGTAATGTATAAATTAATAAATGAGTAGATATTGAAGCAGGACTAGAAGAATGACTCTTGCTTGCGGAACACCAAGTGTAACTTGGGTATTATACCTCATAAAAGTACTTCATTTTTTCCCTCTCATAAACCGTATTTTACCTTGTTCATTTTTTTCTTTTCTGTTTTTCACGTACTCCAGGTGATCGGATTAGATTTTTTTCTAACCTCCTTTGTTGTTTTTACCTTCAACTTATTGCAAATTAGTTGCAATAAATCAAGTAACACAATGTGACTTAATGTTAGATGAGATGAGCAAGCTTCCATAGGGACTACAGAAAGGTGGTGTGGGGGTGTAATTTAACAGATATGTTGACAGATTGTTTCTTTCATATCCATTCAGATAGCTGCTCTCTGCAAAAAAGCTTAGCTAGCTGACATTTGCATATATTACGAAACTGCTGTTTATTTGTTTCCCCACCTTCACTCCATTCAATCAGATGTTTAATTAGTCAGGCCGTTTGTGCATTTCCATGCCATGTGTAACAGGAAGGAAAAAGCAAAAGGACAACTTCTGTTGTAACAAGCTCAAGAAAGAAGGCACTTCTGAAGTTATCAGATTTCAGAAATTAAATAGGACAGCTAGATAGGCTTAACAGACTGGTATCACTAATATAACATAACATTGCAGCTGCATGGAAGTCATTTCCAGGAATGAGAAAAACAAGAAAGTGGGAACAGGCCAGCATGGATTTACCAGGAATAAATCAAACCTGACCAATTTGATTGCATTCTCTGAAGAGATTTCTTGGTCTATGGACCTAGGGTGACAAGTGCATGCATGATAGCAATTATTTTAAAGATATGCAAAAGTCAGTATTTCATCAGTCTCAATATACATTCTAAATCCATGTGGTTTATCTGTCTTCTCCCCTGCATACCAGTTGCTCTTAAAATTTCTGCATTTCAAGGCTTTCATAGTACAAAAAACCATGTGTATTTACACACATGAGTATAAATTCACATGACAGTGAATAATGGGTGATTGTATTTTCTGTGCAGTTTATTGTGCTTTCTGTAATGTCAGTCATTATTCTATCTGACATGGATAGCATTTTCAGATTGATGTGTTTAAAATTAATGAGGCATTTCTCTCCTCAGAGAAGAAGTTAATAAAGAACGTTTTTCCCCATGAATTAGGTAGAAGAATTAATACAAATCAGCTCAATTTTTAGGGTTTTGTGATTTTCTTCTTTCTAGCAATGCATCTTAAGAGTTAGAGACTGAGAGAGCTGCAGTGACAGGAATACAAAATGGCAATTTGAAAACTACTGGAAAAGTAAAAAAAAAATCCTTCTTCAAGGATGAAAAAGGAAGCATTTAAGGATACACATCAGCTTTTCAGTGTAGGAAAAACAAATTTTAAAGTCATCCAACCATATATATTTTTCTTATCTTCATATGTATAGCAGTTGCTGACTGGAGAGAATCACATATGAAATGAGAACCTACAGATTCGGGAATTGCTTGAGATGAAACTTGGCATTCACCTTGAATTTTAAATGGCTTCAAATGCTGTTCTTGTTAAATGGATCACAAGAGAAGGGGAGAAAAATTTAAGGTAGAAAAACCTTAAATATGAAGTTCATTGTTTGTAAATAATTTTATTGGCTTACTGTTCATTATAGTAAAATTTTTATACAAAAAGGAGTCATGGTCTTTGAATCATCTCTTTAAATATCAGTCTTGGAACTGAAGTGCACCCTATGATCTCCTAGGGAACTCTGTCTGTAACAAATACACTAGAATATTGTCACTTTTAAAGTCTTTGGATGCAAACAGAATATTTTGATGCAATGGCACTTATCATTTGTATGTATATCATTTATTTCATTTTTCTAATAATATTAGTCTCTGAACATTACTTAATTATATTTGCTTTTTTGAAAATCTATGAATTTCCATTTTTTGTTGTTTTCAACTGATGACATTTTAATGAAGAATCTCTTTTACTGTCCTGTTCTTGAGTTTAGTAAGTGAGGCTAATTGCACCAGCTTAATCTGTGGGTGTTATTTGATATTTTGGGGAGATTTGATTGAATTGTATGACAATCTGTGGTGCCAGTTTTGAGCATAGAACTTTGACTCTTAAAGTGCCTGAAAATTTATTTTCAGGATATAAAATGAGCTCAGACTGGCCATGTGTAAAGCAGCTTGCTCCTACCTGCAAGTGCTCCATGGGCTCATTATCTTGGAGACAGCAGCACTGCATTAGCTACAGCCTGAGGTCTCTGGCCAGGAGCTGGCTTAGGGCAACAGTGTGCCCAGCAGGTATGGCTATATTTAACCACATGCACATTCTTATGAATACCATTTTGGCAAAAATACTTGGTTAAGAAGAGCTCTGTTCTAGTTAAACATTTCATTTGCTGTGCACATTTGTATGTGGATCTATATACATTGCAGTATGTATTAAACTGTTCTGACCTCCTGTTTGTTTCAGTGATCTTGGCAGTAATGCTGCTGTTCTGAAGAGAAAGTGTGAACTGTTTAGCCAGCAGGATATTTGCATTTTAAATTATGTGCATGTGTAAGGCTGTGGTATAGAATGAAGTTCCAGCAGAGATGTACAGGGTGTAGTTTAAATGTTTTACACACATGGGTAACTCGGTCTTGCTGGTGATAACACAAGCTAAATTACTTCAGTTCTCATCTTCTTCCATCACCTTCCAAAGTGTCCAGAAATACTGACAAGTTATTTCACAGTTTATTGGAAAGGAACTGGAACAAATCATGCAAAAAAGAAATCATAGGATATACTTCTAGAAGAGTCTGCAACAACAAGGTGCAGTATCTGTGAGGAAATGTTTGCTCTCATCTATGGCTTTTCATTTTGATGACTTACACCAAGTAACCCTGAGCATTCTAATCCTCTGAACTGACTTTGAACTGAAACAACATCCTAAAAGATTACATGCTTAACTTCTGTCAGGTGTCTGACTGAATTTCTTTGTAAACTTTAGAAAGAGAATTTTCTTACAACATTGCATTCTTTTAGAGCTTCCTTTAAATTACTTGTTTTTTGAACACTTATGCTACCTAGAACCTACATACTCTCCCATTTTTTTCTCATCTTTCTTGTTCTTTAAAACCTGCCATTCCTTTCCAAATGTTATCTCATACAGCTGCCAGCTATGCAAGCGTAAGTGCAGAAGAACTCCTGTAACTGTTGCCTATTAAATATAAAATGAATTTAGAGAACCCTGTCATTGCTACAACATCTGGGCTACTGCATTCCTATTTAGTTCTGCCAAACAGTTTAGAGCAACAGTGGGAGTAGAGAACACTTCTGCTAGATATGCAGTAATTTATCTTTGTTACTCTGCATGTGTAATTATGCAAATATCACCTTTGGAAATTTATTTCATTGATCAAGGAAGAGAATACAGGTGATATGATGTTCTGACTAAAACAAAAAAGACAATGTTGGAAGCTAGAGTAGCATTTATGATGTTAGTGTTCCTACATATTTTTAATCTTCCTAGGAATACACCAAATTAGCAAAGCATAACAGAACCAGCTGGAAGCATCTTATACTTTTGCTATAAGTATCTTCATGATTTTTTCTGTCTTTTAATATTCTTTAGGTGTTTTGACTTCAAATTAGGACCAGCTTGAAAAAGGGGGCTGTCTGCTCCAGATCTGAAATTCTTCCTGTTTAGGATCTCCTAATGCGTCTCAATAAGAAACTTAATTTAATATAGGATTAAAAAATTAAGCTCCCATAAATTAATTAATGTGTTATAGAAATTCTAATATTTAGGATTACTGCTCTCATCTAGGAGAGGTATCTTTATCAGTGATTCTTTGAGCAACCTAAAACATTAATTCCTGACACCTGTCTGATACCTGAGACTTTTGCATGTCCAGGTGGATTAAGTGATACCCAGCACTTCAACTATATTCTGCCTACCTTTCTCTGCTGCTGATGCACACACCTTTCCTTCTGTTTTTCTTCTTTCTCTTGTTGATTTCAGTTTCAGCTGACCTTTGGCTTTCCTGGCTCTGTTCCTACGTGTGCAGACAATGCCTTTGTGCTGCTGCTTTCACCTGAAGTCACATGTGATCTCTGTCTGAGTGCAGGCAGGCGCTCTGTGCTCACCCATGCTGGCCTTCCGCAGTGCTTGCTTGTCTTCCTGCACACTGCAAAGGACCATTCCTCTGCTCTGAGACTGTGAAAATCAGTCAGGTCTTCTGCACACCTTTATCTCCTGAGTCAGTTTACAGTGCAATGCTGAAAAGCAGGTACCTGAAGAGGCTAAAAATTGATTTTTCTGAAGGCCAGGATTATAATCCTTCTGTCAATCTTGCTCACTTTGCTTAAACTCCAGAATCAATACTGTAGATTGTGCTCTAAAGATATTATAATTAGAAATATCCATAAGAAGGTTAACTATTGCTGAGAGCTACAGCTATGAAAGTATTACAGAGAGTGTAGACTGGTATACTAGGGAAACATTTCTTACAAAAATATTATGAAAGGTAGTGTTTAGATGCACAAGAAAGAAAGCTGAAATGATTGTCCCATCATATCCACTCTTTCTGCTGTGGAGTATATTAATGCAGTAATAAGGATTACTGTTTCTCAATGTGTACATGCCAAACACAGATTCTCCTCAGATTCATATGTTATTTGCACTATTTTCCTCTTGTGCCCTTATACTTTCTTTTTTTTGAATTTATAGTTCCTGATTTGCATTCACTAAAATTATAATTTCTGCCATTCATTGTAAGCTTTTAATTTGGCTGCATTTTTAATCCAGTGTGATTTTTGTAATTTTTTTTTTCTAATCAAATGTGATCTCTTCTTTTGAATATCTTCTTTAAAAATCTGAAGTGATTTCTGTGTATTGGAGGGTTTTTTTTCTTTTTTCATGGATGATGCTTAATGTGTAATGAAAGCAATTATCTTAATGCACCATGTCCTCTTCAGTAAGAGACTGGTTTGACCAAGTTTCATTTGAGATGACTTGTTTCTGAAATTCCACAAATTATCCTAAGGGAGGTATCTTCCGTATTGCCTGTAAAAATAGAAAAAACAGATTTCAATGTTTTACCTCTTGCTAAGTGTCAGCTGTGAGAGCAGTACTATAAATGCTTCACCTACAAAAAAGTTCATGCAGAACTCACATCATTTTATGTGTTAGAGATCTCTTCATGAGACGTGAATCTGCAGAAGCCCCGGGTTTGGTTCTGTTGCTCAAAGATTCACTTGTCAGTGCTGTGATAATTTTCTCCTCTTAGTACAGAAAGGTCTGCGATGTAGAATGCTGCACCCAACAAAGGGAAATTTGTCCCGAGAAGACCTGTCTGTCAAAGACTTAGTAGAATTTTATTCCATAACTAACCTTAACCTTGACTAACAGGAGGTAACAAATCAGTATTTATCATAGTGAAGTTACTTGTGGCAGCACTTTTTATGCTTTACACATAAATGTTGAAGCACAGTGTACTTCCTGACTTCCACCCTGCCCTGCAGCTGCAGAGGACAGCGGCAGTTCTGAATTGCACTAACCTTATGAGAACACTCCAATGTAAAATGGCATATGGGGTGAGGGAATCAGCTGGCCAGAGAACTGACACCCGCAGAGCTGATGAGGTAGGTCAAGCCAGGTTTAAACTGGCTCTGAATGTTACAGCAGGCTGAAGTTTTCTTCCCTGCCATATTTCACATTCTGACTGCTCAGGCCTGGAGTTTTGATTCAAGCACAGATGTGGGCTGACAATTGCTGTCTGTAGGAGACCTGCTTTTAGGTGGAGGCCTATTGTGTCTTCAGTGGGAACTTGTTACCCTTTGGATAAATTACCAGAATTGGTTTCAAACCACAAGCTGAGGCCTAAACTCTTTCTGAATTTTCCAAAGATTCATATTTATAAGCAAATTAAAACATTTTTCATGTATATCTTTCCCATCCTCTCTCCCATTTTCATTCTCAAAATGATAAAACTCACAGTTTGTCAATAAAATATACAAAGAATTTTATATGCAAGCTTTTCTAATTTATACTAAATGTGAAAATTGGATATTATGAAATCAAAACTCATTTGAATGTACATTATCTCTTCCCTATGTTTGGAATCTTAATGCTCTTCATTTTACTCTCAGACCTCAAGGTTAACACTTCAATAATCTTTCTCATAACCCAAAGAACTACTGTTGCTGCTGACTTACATATTCCTCAATACCAAACCTTAAAAAGAGAGAAAAATTATCTTTTTCTTTCTGATATTTGTATACTCTTTTCAGTGTTTTCCCTAGTCAGCAATAGGACACAATTTTACACTTGGGTAAAATTATACTGAATATACTTTGCATCTAGAAAAAAGTGGTATGAAATAATTATTATTATTATTAAACATGGTCTTTGTGTGTAAAACTAGCTTAAGAAAAATTATCTAAAATGCGCCTTTATTATTTTTTTTTAGATTTAGTATTTTAACAATTATTCTGTGAGATTTAAGAGGAATGTGTTGAGAGGAAGCTTTCTTCCTCCCTCCCCATCCCCACCACACATTTGAAGAAGGTATGGGTTTTTCAAATTTTAATTAATTTGTTCCAGTGTAATTATTTTGAAAGAATTTTAATCATTAGCAAGTAGCCCAAGATAACAGTTGTAGTGCAGACAGGGATGAAACATTGTAACTTTTTCATCTGGCTATAAAATTACTTATTTTTTTTAAATTAACATTGAAAAGAGCTATGAAGTAGACATCCACTACATATTTCAAGTACCTAGTCTTTTCTGCTAAAAACATAACAAATTTTTATACTCTGTTATTCATTCTTGATGCAAATATGCCTAAAGTAAAGGTTAAAATGAGAAACTTTGGTTGGATTTTGTTAATATTTTCAGTATAGCTCCACAAGTAAATGTGTTACATTGTTTTATAGGAAGATTAATAGACACATTGTTTTATAGAACAAGATTAAGAATACAATACAAGAGAAAATATATGAAATTTTGTCTCACTGGCAGAGCATGGGAAACTGAAAAGTCCTTGACATAGGATAGGCACTGCCAAGTAACAACTAAAGATCAGTGTGTCATCAGCATTATCCTCATGCTACATTCACACCACAGCATCCTACTGGCTACTGGGAAGAATATTAACTCTATCCCAGCTAAAACCAGGACTGCACTTCTGCTACCTCAGCTACTTTCTCTCTTAACTTCCAGCCTTATAAATCGAGGCAACTGTGTGGCCAGGTATCATCACCACAGAATGGGAGGAGAATTACAGCAGCATTCCCTGATGAACTTTCCTAAATGATATGCAAATGTGAAAATTCATCAGGCTAGTTTCTTGTCCTGCAGCACAGTGCTCAAAAGATACTGGAAGCTCATTAAATTTGCTATTCACTCTGCTATGACACTTCTACCAGAACATATCTGTGAAAGACCATGTTTCACCACCTGAAAGAGACTCCTACCTCTTAGTCTCATAAAAATTTGCAAAAGTGGATACCTGTGCTGTGTAATTCTGGATACTTTCAGTTGTGGTCTTTGGGGAGAATTCAGCCCCGTCCATTGCCAAACTTGCCATCATGAAATGTGTGCAAACAAAATACTTGATAAAAAGCAATACATATTTTCGTGTCTTGCCATAGTGAATATTAATTTAAAAAATCATATTGAGTGTGACTTTTCAAAGGCTGTGAAACTATTAGACATGTATTTTGGCTTTTTCCACTGGGTTCCTGAAGAGGTTCAACAGCAGTAGATAATTTGGTGCTGGTAGCCCCGTGGGATATCAATAGGTCTGCAGAAATGACTAAGCTATGTGCTATGGGGAGTGACAGACCTCACTCTTATGTGACTGCTACTCAGTTTTCTAACTCATTATGAAGAATATGCTACAAATATAGCCTAGGTGTTAGAACTACAGATGTTAATGGTATTAATTAATAGTATCAAGTTCTTAATCATACTTTTAAATGTTAGACCATTTTTCATTGCATTAAAGAACACTGTCAGTTTTCCCCAGTTGTAGGTTGCTCTGAAAAGCTGACAGATTTGTGATCATTCTTGTTTCTAAATATTGAAGACAATTGCAAACCTGTACCAGAAATATGCTAGGGAAATGACCTCAGGCAATATTTCATGTTCAACATTTAAAACTCATTAGAACAGTGGAAACTCATTATGTATCTTAATATGTATATGTTTCATCTAGAAAGACAAATGGGTGTAAATTGATCCTGAAATTTTGCATGTTTTTAACATTAAAATGGAGGCACACACTGCATGGTGCTGTTATGTCTAATATTTCAGAGCACTGAACTGACAGCAATTGTCAGGGAAGAATGCCTGGCTGCCATGTGATGTACACAATACCTGCTAGCAGGCTAACCTGGAATTCCAGCTCAGCAATGTACTCAAAACATGTGCTGAACTTTAAACATCACTGAAATTAATAGGTTTTAGAAATTAGTTTAATCTGAAGCAAATAGGGTTTTTTTACTGTGTTCAATCATTACCTCTATAGATGTTATTTCACTGAGTGCAAAAAAATAGCTAGGAAGACTGTTCTATAAGTATTTCTATAAACTGAAGCTCCAGACTTTGCTGGGTGGCAGATAGGGTGGATATCAATATCAACACTCCTTCCTGTTGACTGGAGCAAATAATAATGGAATTTCAAAAATAGACATGATTTTGGAAATTTAAGGGTTAGATTCTATAAGCACTGAAACAAGGGTTTGCAGCTTTTCCTTCTGCAAGCATATACATGTTATCTGGTGCTGTTGATTAAACTCAGCAGCCCTTGTTATTAAGTGCTAGCACCTTTACAGGTTTTCCTATAGGACGTGAATGTTCAGGTTTTTCTTTTGCTCAGCAATTTTTCATCTAAAATAAATAAAATTTCATGTGCAGTAGTTCAGTCACACCAGGGATGGCATCTTAGAAAAAAATTTTGGAACTGTGGAACAGAAGTATGTATTTATTAACATAGAGACTGCTCCAAAAGTATTGAAGCTGTCAGTGGCAGGAGAGCATTTCTTGCATTATATCATTGAATAATATCTCCCAGTTTGGAAATGGAAACAAGGATTTCAGCAATTATCTTGAGAGCATGGCAAATGAAGAATCCAAGAATTAAATACCTGTGAACAACTTCATAGTAATTTCTGATAATGTTACTTCCATTAATTCTAGCATTAAGAAATACATATTTCCAAGTGTAAGAAGATGGCTGTTTAGATTTTGTTTGTTTTAAGCATTAAACCCCAGGAGGCTTTATGCTTGTTCTTTCATCATCAGTCTTAAAGATTATAATTAGCTCATTTTCTCTTGTTGTAGGTTGCTATTGTTAGGGATTCATCTTCCAATTTCTCAATACTTTTCTTAGATGAATACCTAATTCTGCTTATATATAAATACAATTACAGTTTATCATTGACTTTTGAATCTCTTTGCATTCATTAATCTTGCACATTGTTTAAGCAATTATGTGATTTGAATATTAATAAAAAGAAGCTTTCAGGTTCAGAATCTCTGTACACATATTTTGGAGGGTGTTTGTTTATGTTATAAATTATATTTCAGAAGTCAAAATATTCATTTAATTGGTATTCCTTTGCAAGGGATTAATTTTCAAGAGGAGCAATTAGATTCAACAGAAAGCCACAGTTATAAAGTCAGAGATGGAAAACCATCACTATGGTGATGGGAGTGTGTTGTCATATGTCTTGTTTTCAATGTATCTTGCACTGGCATGGGTTTGAACGTAGGTAGCTGGAGCAAGCAAGTATTTGATACTAATGACCTTCCACTTAATTGAATAGCTCCTGAGCCATCCACTGGAAGTAGGGAGACCATGCTGCTAGTGCCCAGCTTTGTCAAATGTGACTGAGAATGCTAGGGCAAAATACAGATGAATAGAGACTACCTATCCTTTCACACTGAGGGGAACTATCTAGGGAAGGAATTAATGCAGAAAATTCTTTTAAACTGTCACAGAAACATGTTACAGACAGAATTAAGACAGTCTTTACTGATAGATCTTATCACCTCATTCCAGCTGGAACCTTTCAATTTCAAAGCTTTTGGAAAAACGTCATGAGTTACCTGTGCTATGCATGTTTTATCTAATTATTATTTTTGATATTCCTACTAACAGGGAAAAAATAATTACTGAAATAAATTTAATCAGCCTATGCTTCATGTACATTCAGAGCTTATAACACACAGTCAGCTTTTGGTAGTCTTGGAAATAAATTCTAATATGTGTGAGGTATAAGATCTTCCATGGTTGCACATAAATACCTGCTATTTTGGTATTTGGTATAACATTTCATTATACTGGAGAAATACTGAAAATTGTGAAGATTCTCAGGCCAGGATAATTGCCTGTCATGAGTTTTTATTTTGGCATTCACCCTTAGCTAACAAGCCAGTGTAACAGGGCATGATGTGCTGTCAAGATGATTTGACAAGCCTGGGAATTTCCAAAGACACTACCTTGTTGCATGAGATTTTTTATTTATTTATTAGTACACTCCGAAGGAATTTTTCAAATGCCCTCATTACCCTGTTTGCATAGTCCATTTGAGAGAGTGAGCACAGAAACATCGTGACATTTGTTTGCAGCAGCCTGAAGCTGGCAGCATACAGGGAACTACTGGGACCAAGTAGCACAGGATCTGTGCTACTTTTCTTTGCTTCCTTAATCTAGGTTGTTTGCATAATAATGCCTCATGGACTTGATCTTTATTCGGTCATCTGTTACAATAATGCATTAAAATTCTAATTATGGAGAATTTGTTTCAGTTTGAAACTTGAATTTTTTCAAACTTTTGCAAAGAACTCGGATACAGCTCCTATGTCTTCCTCATGATAAATCATAAATTTAAAAGTATAAATACTTTTATTTCCTGCTGAATGTCCTTCCTGCAAGATTAAATGACAACAATAAATACAAGTAAATATATTCCTCTATCCCTTGACAGACACAACTAAAAAAAATTCCACTTGTATTTAATTTTAGATCATGATGGAAGGATAATGCAAATTCCCATCTTATTAGCCAAACAAAAATGCTTTATACAGTTCCCACAATTTGTGCTGAAACAATCTGTACGTTACTGTTGAATGAGGAACTACTATGAATAGGGAATTTTAGGAATGTACCTATACTTAACTCAGGCCTTCCCAGTCTATTGATGCAGTAGGTTAGTAGTAGGGTTCCTTATATGGACTGGGAATCTCCTAGATATGCATAACATGGTGTTTATCATGTGTGAAGGAGTCTGATGCTGTCTTAAAGATCAGATCTATTCTGTATCCACTAGTTTGGAAAAGATGTCTGAGATCACAGAGTCCAACCTGTGACCAAACATCACCTTGTCAACCAGACCATAGCACTGGGTGCCACATGCAGTCTTTTCTTAAAAACCTACATGGACAGGTGACTCCATCACCTCCCTGGGCAGCCCCTTCCAATGCCCATCACCGTTTCTATGAAGAACTTTCTTATGTCCAAACAACCCTCTCTCATCACAGCTTAAGACTGTGTCCTTTTGTCCTATTTCTGGTTGCCTGGGAGAAGAGACCAACCCTCCCCTGGCTACAGCTTCCTCTCAAGGAGTTGCAGAGAGTGATAAGGTCTTTCCTGAGCCTTCTTTCCTCTGTGCTAAACATCCCCAGCTTGTTCAGCTTCTCCTCAGAGGACCTTTGATCCAGACCTCTCAATTTGGCTACAACAGGCAGACATGATTTGTGAAACAAATGTGCCACATGAAACATGTGTTTCATGTGCCGCATGAAACATCCGATGTTGTTTCAGCAGCGGATCTGGGGATGCCTTGTGTAGAACCACAGAATACCTCAGGTTGGAAGGGACCCATAAGAATCACCATGAGTCTAACTTCTGTTCCTCACACAGCTACCTAAAATGGAATCATATGAGTAAAAGCATTGTCCAGGTGCTCCTTGAACTGCAAACTTATGAGTGCTGACTTTCCTTGAACTGTAACCTTATGATGACTTTCCTGGGAGGCCTGTTCTAGTGATGGACCACCATCAGCCAAGAACCTCTTGTTAGTGTGAAATCTGAGCATCCCCTGGTGCAGCTGCATGTGAAGCCATATTGTGTACCCATTTATGTTCTGGCAGGGATGTATTTTAACCTGTATTGTTGGCAGGACACAAGCTGAAATGAGCTGATCTCAGTGTTGCACTTACAATAGAGTTTCTCTGAGCATGGCTTTGTCAGAGGTTCTGTCTTCCCCTGAAGGTTTCCCGGAACTGTTCAGACAAAGAGAGGACTGCATATGTCAGAAAATGATTTTTCCAAGAACCTAAGTTATTATTAAAGACAAAATTCTCACCTCTAAATATCTTTAAGCTTTGCTGTCACAGCAGTAATATATTGTGCTTTGTAAAGTAGGATTAGGACTTTCTATGTTACTAGTTCTGGATAATTGCATGCTGTGTTTTGAACTCATTTTAAATTCACTTCATGCCGGCATAACTGCAAAATGCAACAAAGTGGAACCAATTTGTCTTAGCTAATACCAGATCTCTAGATGTGCATCCGTGTTTTAATGCTTGTTCTAGGATTGCATCAATAGTTATTATATTTTTATTTACCAGTGTAACAGTTTATATAAAGTTTCATAATCTGTTGCTCTTGCTTTCATAGGACTCTGAAGTAAGAGAGAGAGGTACCTGTCAATAGAAAAAGTTTCTTTGTAATAAAAAATGGAACCACTTTTCCAATTTCAGAAAATAGTTCGTTTTCCTAGTGGCTTTGTTGCACAATTGGAAACAAACTCTGAAGCCATCTGAATTTTTATTTTCCCCCAGGAACTTTTTATTTCTAATGTAATAGAGTATCTGTCAATACAGAATCAGATGAATTGCTGTTTCTTAGCAAATGAGATTGAAAGATGGTCAACAACTAACTAGAATGCTTTATTTTGTTAGATATTTTTCAGATATTGTTACTTTCCATTTCCTTTTGTATCTTTTATGAATAGATGTTTTCCTTTAATAATACTAGATATCAGCTACTTGTGATGTTACAAATGTCCATAACAAATGTTGATAGTCATGTTCACATTGGTATGCAAATACATCCGGACATATCAGTTTTAATACTGATCAAAAATCCTCTGGAATTATCGCAAAGTTTGTTCTTTTTTTATTCTCTTGGGTTCAGGGAATTTTGTTCAGGCCTAATGATCTCAACTGTTTGGTAATTTCAGTTGTGCTGTAGGGAGTGGGAAAGATTATAACTCTTATTCCCAGCTTTTAATTCTGTTTGATTTTTTTCTTTTTAACTAGTCTTTTTTAAAAATTTTGTATCCATGATGAATTAGAACTAGCAAAGGTAATTGAAATTTCTGATTACCAGATTTTATTTGTCAAAAAAAAAAAGAAAGAAAAAAGTCAAATAATTCTGCTGATAAATATCTTTTATCTCAGTAGTAGCTCAAGCTAATTAGGAAAATATGTTACCAGAAAATCAGTTTGCTTTTTTCCTTTGCATTGTCTAGTTGTACTCTGGTAAAAATACTATTAAATATTACACTATTAAATTTTGAACTTGGTCCCACTGCTCTAGGTAATACTATACTATCATTTCATTAATTTTATTGTAAATTTCATTAATAAGGTCAAGGGAGAGTCCTATGTTATTGTTGAGTGTCTCTTTTTATGAATTAATTTTGGTAGGAATCTATTCTAATAATTTTTGCTATTGCTTGTGTGAATATTTTGCAGACTGAATTAATTAAGAAAATTGGCCTATAATTTCTGCCGTTACCCATATTCTACCAGGTTTCAAAATTACAGAAATAATTACAGTCCTAAGAGAGTCAGGCAAGTTTTCAAATGCTGCATTATACATGCTATACTAAATGCCATGGAAGACTCGATTAAAATATTAATGCATCTCAGCTGGAAATCCTAGTGTGTCTTTCTGCTAAGTACTTTGATTATAGATAGAATTATTTTGCTTGAATTTTCAGAAAAGTCTGCAGTTATGAAGGTCTGTGGGTTTGGTTTTTGCTGCTAAATTGAACAACATTGTTGTTCATGGTAGATACCTAATATCAATTTAATTTGTGTTTTACTCTGTATAAGCTTCAAATACTGGAAGGAAATATCTGTGAAATTTAAGTAGATAATAGACTCATGATCATCGTGGATCTCTTGCATCTTATGGGAAGTTTGCTAGTGTAATCTTTCTCCCCATTTCTTGCATTGTCAGTCTGTATATGTTATTTTATATCTGTATTTCATCTTTACCTGTTCCATTTCCAGAGATTTTGCAACACTCTCTTTGCCACCTGGCTCCTGACGAGTGCAGCCACCCACAGCCTGTCTGACAGCCTGGTGTCTCAATGCATTTCTGGAGGAAAAAGAGCAGACATACAGAAAACAGTTTTTACCTTCCTACCTTTTGGCAACTTCCTGTGTCAGTGGCTCAGAGGGGAGATGATGGAACATTTAGTGACAGTTACAGTGGGCAAGGGTCAAACTCCACACTCTGAAAGCAAGCTGGACCTTCTCTGTGTCTGTCTGGGATGCAGTCCTACCTCATTAATAACTGGGGCTACTGCTGAAACATGACAACATATAGCCAGTGATCAGAATTTCCTATTCACTGTGAACATCTATTTTTTGGAGTCACCCAAGGTAAGGATCAAATATCTCTCCAGATAATAGAGGTGAACAAAAAACACCAAAACAAAACAAAACAAAAAAACCCCCAAACAAACAAACAAACAAAACCCCGAAAAAACCAAAAAAAAACCAAAAAAAAAAAACCCCCAAAAAACAAGAGAAAACAAAAAAACACCCAAAAAACCCAAAACAAACAACAACAAAAAAACCTAACCAAAAAACCCAAAAAAACCCCCAAAAAAACAAAAAAACCACAAAACCAAACCAACCAAAAAAAACCCCACCACAAAGCAACTGACTTAAAGCCTAAATATTGAGAAGAACTAAAGCAGGAAAAATATAGAGAGATCCCATTTCAGAAACTTTTTTCCTTAATTTACTCAATATTACAAAGAAAAAGACTTAATATATGATTTTTCCTTTATGCTCCTGGATGGATTTAAAAGAAGAATGGATCTTTGACCTAAGTAATATTACATTAGTCTTTCTGAGCTGCCCAAAGACCAATCTTATTTTTTCTTCTAAGAAACAATAAGATAATGGAACAATTTTTTTCCCCCCATGTATGTGATATCTGCTAGAATGGTGAGTAATCATTATTTTTTCTGATGATAAAAAACATACATATTTGATATGAGTCTATTCACATTTCGAGATGGGATATAGATTTTTTATGTGCTGACTCCAAGGACTTGCCATTTTTCTGGTATAATCTTAGCAAAATGGCATGTCTTATATTGCAATCTGTATTGATATTTGATTATTACATTTGGATTAAACTTGCACATGGCTGAAAACCCAGGATGTTATTTTCAGGTATTTAAAAATGTTTAGGATACACTACCAGCAGCACCATCAGCTTCGTTTTCCTAGAGTGACTGCATCTGTTTCTTTTCAGTAAACAAGTCCTATGTCTTGGTATTAAATATACTTGGATGTGTCTACTATATTGGATTCTTCTCACTCTTTTAAGCATTTCTCCACTTAGTTTTGGATCCCACTTAGGTGTATGAAGCTGCTCAGATATAGAAAACTATGCACTAAAAAAAATAAACACCTTCTCTGTAGGCTAGATAAGAAAGGATGCTCACCGTCTTTGTCATTTTCTGATGCTTTCACTGGGTGATTTTATAGGAATTTCCTTGGTTTCAAAATCTTCTTACAAGGACAACCACTTTACAGAGACCTCAAATTCTGAGAATGTGCTAAATTGCTACATGGCATTTCTGAATGGTAATACTTCATCTTTCAGAAAATTGTCCCATCATAAAGTTGCTTTACAATTCTCATCCACTTTTTTATTTCCTAGTTTTTCACATTTTCACCATTTTTTATGTTTCTTACTGCTTTTTTATTTCTTTATCAATGTTTATTAAGAAGTGGCAGATCTTCCCCCCTTTTTGTTTTTCCTCAAACATTTTAAATTTTTTAGGTGTGCCCACAATTATTTTGTGAGTGAGAGTTTTACTACCCACACTGAACAGCTTCACCACACTCATAGGTTTGCATTCCTGTCAGGACATGTTGACATAACAGAGCTCTGAGAAGTTGACAGTTTGCATTATAAAAAGGGAGTTGCAATATGTAATAAATAGAAGTCATCATATTGCATGAAATATGCTGAAATACAGAAATATTAAATGAAGTATTTTTAATCACTGAAAAAGGAAAATAAGTAGGACCTCTTAAACCTCAGAGATTAAGTACTAAGAAAATTAATCAGGGTGGAAAAAGACCCCACATGTTTGCAGTTCCTGTTTTGTCTAGCTAATGACTTGAGTAACCTAAATAATGCTGGCATTATCAAAATGGATTAGCAAATATTTATGCTAGCCTGACTGTTCAGAGTGTCTGCACTGATGAATATAAACATCTTGTGGGAAAAGGCTTTGCAAAGGCTTCAACCAGCATTGTGTAACAGGACATAACTTCTTAATATCTCTGATTACCCAAGATGAATTCTAATGAGCACACTTTTACAACCTAGATCATTAGATGGACATAAAATATTCCTCCAGTAAGTGGTTGTGGAAAGGATTCTTAACAAATGAATTGCTAAACCTCTGAGAGCTTCTTCATGCATTCATTTGCATGCCTTTGTAGAAAAACAACCACAGTTTGCTGGAAAATAAACATGAATCCTAGAATTCTACCAAATGAAGGAACGAACACTTTCTGTCTTCACTATTTGAGTAAAGTGTTACTTTTCATGGAATGAGAAAACTGTCTCTAGAACTGGCTGAATTCAAAATGGAGGAAGAATTTCACCTTTCACATATCTGCCTCCCATAGAAGTGTCCCTAAAGTGGTATTATGGGCCCAGAAGAGAGTAAACTATAGCCTGTTGGATGGGGCAGCCACTAAAAGTTGGAAATGTGTATGACGGAAAGCTATTTTATGCACAAGGGTTTGTGCACTTGATTTAAAGCTGGATTATGAACAAAGTTCTTCACCATCTAAAGGGAATGGCTTGGATATAGAATTAATATCTGAGCCAAAGGTAAATAACTGATTTATGTCATGTAGGACAATTATACGAACTCAGAAATCAAGCTTTGAAAGCTTAATATTTAACTATATATTGTCTTACACTCTGAAAACAATCTACACTCAGTGATAATGCAGCTCTTTTATTTTATCCCTAAAACATTCCCAACACTGACATGTACAGTGTAGTGACGTAGTGTTTTGCACCATTTGCAAAGCATCATAAATTAGTGAAGCCATCAGCCTTGTTCTGTTCAATAGGGCAGTCCCACCATATACACACACTAGAACTCCCAGTGCTCATCTGCTTGGGCTACCTCTACAGAATCTCTGCAATATAATGCATTAAATAGTTTTTCTTTCCTACATCCATCTCTGTTTTCAAAATAACCAGAGATCATGATGACTGGATACATTGTGTTACACCTCCAAAGTTATTATTTTCTATGGATTCCTGTGCATTTGTGGAATTTCTAGTACAGCCAAACAAAGCAAAGATGGAGATCTACAGCTTCTATTTTGAATATCTTTGATATTATGGAATATTCAGAGGGATCTCTACAAGGTAGGTGAGAAAGTGACCAAGAGCTAGGGATGGCTGGTAATAGAAGACATAATACTACTTAGGGTAAGGCAGGCAAAAGCTGGGAATACGAGAGGATACTAAGCAGAAGTACTAGAGAAGAAATGAGGTAAAATGTTGAGCTAAAAGACTAGATTGAGAGCCTAGCCCACAATCAGGCTAAAAAAACTTTATCTGTATTACAAGACAGAGAAAAAGGAACAAAGGAAAAGACTAAGGCCAATTTAGGGGTGGTAACAAAAATATAGGAGTCTGGAGTGAGGCCAGTCAGACTAGAAAACAAAATCATAGGCAGAGTTCCTGGAGTACATCTGCAGTTGCATGACACCTTTCATGGACTTTAGTTGCTTGGATTGTGTCATGTACCTGATGGGATAAAATTATGAGTTGGTCAAAAGATCAATCTGAAACTTTCAGGTAGACCCAGCAAGTAAAATATATCATATCTTAAAGATATGTCTGAACTCTGCAATACAGACATGTCCAGCATAGACCACTGCATGTCCTAGAAGGATGGTCACTTAACACTGTGTCTTTCCTTTAATCTTTTTTATAATTAGGATGTTTTCTCACTATGTTTGAAAAAAAATACAGTATTTTCATTCATTTTTCTTTTTTTTTTAAATTTAAAAATCCATTCCTAATCTTATCTGTGATCAAATTTTGTTTAGGCTGTGTGCACACTTCTTTCCAAGGTGGATGAATTCAAAATAATCAGCTGAAACAAGACATATTAAAATGGTGTAATTTTGTAAAAATGTATATCAATATATTTTTCTAAAGTATATCAATATTCTTAATTTAGGTGGGTCAGAGGTAAGCAGTTATAATTTTTTTTCTTATAAAAAATGAGTGTCCCTACTATCACTGTTGAGAAGAGGATCACATTCTGAGCATCAGAAAGCATTTTGGTGTATCTATATAGATTTTTGTAGTCTATGTGAATGATACTTGTTTGCTTTAACAATAAGCATGACATATCTAATAAATAACCTGTAAGTTAAGGGCTCTTTTCCAGCCATTCTTCCACCTCTTAAAAACTCAACTTTTTTCAATGACTTGAACTTGAATGGTAGAAATAGTGCAGAATGATTCTATGCTTCCTTTTAAAACCCTGCTGAAATCTTGAGCTATGTCTTTGGAGGCAGGAAACCAAGAGGAAAGAATACTTGAAAGAAGAGAGAAAATAGAGTTATAGAGTTACTTTTCACTTGTAGACATCTAGAGAAACCTTGGACTAAGAAACATCTATTAACTGTAGAAACAGCGGGTGATGACAGCATGAGTCCATTTTTCCCCTTTAATAAGTAAGATCCTTAGAAAAATTTTGCTTGAAGATATTAATAAATCTATTCTATACAAAATCTGTCATGATGCAGTACCTTACCTCACCAAGGAAAAGGTTTTCTTTTTTCCTTTCACTCATTCATTACTTATCTAGGCTTTAACCTTTCCAACATCCCCTGAGTTAGCTTACAGTACAGGCTTTTCTACAATGATTTATGCATCACAAAATGAAAGATTCATAATAAGCTACACTTTTTATCAAATAACCCCCTAAGTCATTTTGATTTGCCCTTTTAAAAATATTTTTCACAGTAGCTGATGCCATTTTATTCACTGATTAAACAAGACTACTTTGGCAGCACGTAATTTTATTAATGCCTGTTTTAAAGCAAGTTGAACTTGGCTTATAATTATGCACAAGTAAAAAGTTGGTAAGCTTAGGAACAATGTAATCTGAATTTCATCACCACTGCGTGAATAAACCTTATTGGTATCAGAAAATAATAGCATCTTTGTAGCCATAACCCATAAATTTTCTGAGACACATATGGCCAAGGATCTGGGGGTAGATGTGCCTGAAGGCTGAAGGACTTCAGCTGCACTGGATCCTGGCAGGTTCAGGTCTCCTTTCTGCCAGGCAGTGTAGGATTTCATCTCTGCTCCTGCCTGCTTTCCAACTGTGAGCCTATTTCCTGTATTTTCCCATAAAATCTCATAGGTAAATTGAAGTGAAATGGAAAATCAGTCATTTTAAATACAGACCATCTATCTAGTGCACAGTAGTTTGCTTTCAGGGACATACTGTTACTGTGCTAGACCTGATCAGAAATGTTCTCCTAAAATATTTTGCTGCAGTCAGAAACAAAATTGATTTTGGTGAGTTCACTGAGAAAAGTGGAAGAAATATGCTGAATAAAAAGAGCTTATGAGATATTTTATTTATTTTTACAGTCTTTAATTATGGCAGTAACAATGAACACATGGATTCTAATTTCCATTGGAAATCACGTTTGCTTTAATTTAATTTATTAACAGTATGCTTTTTTAATGTACTCAGAAGATACAGAAAACCTTGAAATGATGAAATTTTCTAAAAAATTGTTGTCTTCAATATTCTATCCACTGAAATATTTCCCTAATGAGAACTGTTGTTTATTGTCTTTCTAATTCACCAGAAGAGACTCCTAAAAATAAAATGGGAGAAAAGCTCATCTGGAGAAAAAATTCACAAAAAAATTGAAAAGGAACTGATAGACTACAACTTTCCAAAATGTTATTTTCTAACAAAGATTGCTGTACATGTGGAATAAAAACAGGTTGAGTACATAGAAATATTTATCTTCAACTAGAAAAAATAAAATATGTAAATGAGAGAAGTAGACATATCCAAATTATATTTTATTTCAAACTTTGTTTTTTAGTAATTATGTCAGCGTTGTCTTGATTAAAGGGGAAGACCAATGTCTAAGCATAACAAACAATCTTGGAGGCAGAAAATCCAGTTAATTTGGTTTTTTAAATCTTAGACTAGTGGAGATAATTAGAAGTTTGACAATTATTGAACCACAAAATTGTTTGGGTTAGAAGAGACCTTAAAGATCATCCAGCTCCAACCCCACTGCCATGGGCAGAGACACATTTCAGCTAAAGATACTTTTAACGTTCATCTTGTCTCACTGTCAGAGGTCTGTTATCCTAGCAACTCATGTAATCTGACTGTTCTACTTGGAATTATTATTTTTTAGAAAGAATACTCCTCTTTGTTTATATTTTCATTTGTGTAGAAACTATATGCAATAGTAATACTTTGAATAAAATAGTAACTTACATTAGGAGCTAGAATTTAAGGAATTGTGTAAAACTCCTCATTGATGTACAGCATGTTAACTAGAAATTATGATTATTACCCTAGGAGAACTATGCTGGATTACTGCAGTTATGGTTTTGAAATGTATTGTGGATTTTAAAACTTTAATGAAACAGTATTGTTGTCTGCTGTTTTATTTCCTGAAAAAAATATTGGTAGGACTGTCATCCATTTGTCTTCTATTTTCTGGGGATTTATTGTTTGCTTGGCTTTTGTTGTGGTTTTTGTTTTTTGTTTTTCTTATCTGAAATATTTCTGCTGATGAATGGGGGATATTTGATCCTGATGTATGCCTTCTCTCCAGTGTAGATTCCTACTCTTAAACCTTTTAAAATACTCTATTTTGAGCCTTTCTAACAGCAATGTAGGAAAAGTAGTATTTTATCAGAGTTATTTTTAAAAATTTAATCTCTCAAGGAAGAGCAAGAAAATGGAATTAAATGTCCAGCTTTTAATTAAATGGTATTTCAAGAAAAAGTTCAGTTAAAGCACTTCACCATTTTTAACCTATTAAGTGAAATGGTGCTTCTGTTGTCACTATTATGTTGTTACTCTGATGCATACAAACAAGTGAGGGCAAAAGTGTCTAACAGTGTCTCTGGATATCTATGGATGCTTTGATATTTAACGTAAAAAAAATGATATGATCTGTCCCATTATATACTCTTCTTCAATGGATTTCATTTTTAATATATTATTTAGTTGTTAGTGTCTTTCCTGGAACCCATCCTGTTTCCCTGGCAGTAAGAAAGCACAGATTCTAAGAAACATTTTTCTGGGTAATAACAATGGTTGCAGTATAATGAAGTTTAAATTGGGAATAATTTTTTTTCCCTCATCCAATATATCTATTTTTCAGGTGGAGTGGAGAAATACTCTCTAGAGAAAAAGATGTGTTATCATTTGGAATGAAGGAGGGAGGCATCTTGGGTCCAGTTCCTAATCAGGAATCACCATGGAAACAGGAGTTACCCCCTTAAATATTTCTTGTGAGGAGGTGAAGAAGTAAGAACCCCACGTGTATGAGGTTATTCCCTATAGCCTATGCATGCGGATCTGTGTTAGACACTTTGTCCTTCCTTTTTTTAAAATACATTTCTTTTCTGTGATCCTTTTGCAAACATATTTAATATAGATATAAATTTGAGCTCTTTAAATTATGTTGAAAACTTGGACCTTTCATATATGCATGTAAAGCAAAATCCTAAGAAAACTGCGTGCTAGCTACTCATAGTTCCCTAGGCGTGTCTGTCATCAACAGCCTTTACCTCCACAGTTAAGAACCAGACTATAAACAGAAACTCAGCTCATCATCATTCTCCTGAAAGGGAAAGAGAAACGTAAAAAAAAAGGTAATGTGATTCTGCATCACACTAACATGCAGAATCAGATGAGAATATTACCTTTCTATTTTGCTCATGCATTTTTCTTGAAATATGCCCTTCTGCTTTCCTTTTTCACATATATACTAGAATCTTCAAATTCTCAACTTTTTTTACCTTTGTAATTGAATTAGCCTTCAGAAACTTCTTCAGATGTAATAAGATAAAGCTGAAAGTTTTTTTTTTTTAACCATCTAGTCATTTGGGGGTACTCACGTCTTTCTGGAAACATACAAATTTCTGTAGTACCAGTAAACCCACCAATTGTGATTATAATACCCTGTAACATAGGTTCTAAAATTTCGTAATTCCTATTGCAATAGGTCTGTGAAGTTTTTATAACTAAATAAGTATTTGGATGAATGTGCTATTGCATAAGACAAGTTAATAACTCAGATCCACTGCTAGGAATGTTCTGATCCTTCTTCTCTTTGAGCCAGGAAAAATGCTGCTTCAGGATGAGAATGCAACCAATCATAAAACATATTTTACCTCTTTGAAACTGTGCTGAACTGACTGTAGAATCTTTAAAAGACAAGAAAATGTTCTACAAAATGTGCTCACACATTCTATGTAGTTATTACTCATCCCTAGCCTGATTGCTATAGCATAGGCTTTTCTCCAGTGGTTGATTTTACAGTGAAGATTTGTTCAGTAGAAGATTTTCGTATGGAAGGGTTTTTAATCCAATGAATTACTGTTTCTTTGGAGTTTGTTTTGGGGATTTATTTTAATGTTTCTGTTGAAAATGCCTTTGGTTTCATTGTTTGGACTGTAGCTGTAGCCTCTGTGCTGGACTGCTTGAAAAACAACCTGTGAAAATGCATTTGAAAATGAAGTTATTTCATTGAAGCTCTTCTTCATGTACATTTTCATGTCCCTTCACATGTAAAGCTGTCAATTATTTTAATATGAAATACAATTTTCTATGTAAGAGCATAGCTGTGGTTAAGAATGAGCAGAGAAATGCATGAATCTACAAATAATATAAGTTCCTTAGGAAAAAAAAAATCAAAGGCTTATTTAAAGCAAATATTCTTTTCCTTAGTGAAATTCTGTTCAAGAATAAAATATCTATTGTCCCAAATAGAGAACTATTCAGTTTATACTGCAGGTCACTCATGGCAGAATTCAGTTGTTTTACATCAGTACCGAATGCTGTTTTAAATGTCCTTGAGTGCTGATACCTCCCATTTCCAGCAGGCTTTACTGAAGGCTGTAGGTTTTTTGAAGATCCTGTGTCATGACAGTTGTACCTAACGGTGGCTTCCAGAAAGTTATTTTGCTCTCGTCAGTAGAGGTAGCCTTTAGTTGCCTAAGTCTAAGTATCAGGTGCCATTTGAGGCAGACTCAATAGTAATGACTGCAGGACATGATATGGACACGACTGTTGAGTTCTCACAGATTCTAACTATGGATAGAGATTAAATCTTCTTTTCTACTTGGCATGATTTTTTCTTATTTTTTGAATTATTTTATTGAGGAAATAGTCTGCTAACTTAAGTATAGCCTAAGTAAGTATAAATATCTATTCTTAGTTTTGAGTGTATCCATTGTTTTTGTTTTTCAGTAAGGGAATTGATTTCTTTATTCTTGTTCCTAACTACCTACTGCAATTTTTACATAAATCCCTACCTAGGAATCTGTCATGATGCAGTACTACAGAGCTCATTTGAACTTGTATTTCCATGTTTGTCTCGTGAATGTTATGATAACTTGCCAGCACTTGGAGGTCTTTTCTTGGTTCATGTTGATGTAATCTTCTTTTTCAGTCTAGGATCTGCTTCTGTGTTTTCTAGAATGCTGTTATAACTGCTCTTTTCATTGGCCTGCATCTGCAATTCACATCTGAACTTATCATGTATATTGACACCTACATTTGTCAGAAGCTATTTCTTTTTATTTTTTTCTTTTAATTAGACTAAAGATCAGTTTTTTTCCAGCTTAATGTTTTGAAGTCAATAGCTGACCATGCATGAGCATTTACAGCCATGTCTCCAGTGCCACCCTGTGTCTCAATTCATCATCCTGTGTAGGTGCACCTCTGTGCCACATCCTGTGTCTCCCGTTTTCTAAGATATCATCTGTGGCACCAAGCCTGTATTCTCAATACAGAGTCAATATGTCAGTCATACAACCATTGTGGTGTTGACATATAAAGATAAGATCAAAAAGATCTGCTAAAAAACCCAACCTGCTAAATCGGGAAGTACAACTAAAGTTTAGAGACAAAAAGTCTGTCAAACATCAGTGCTGAGGGTATAAACCTTGCAATCTCTTTATTAACAGTGTCAATAGTGTATTGTGGGGCTGCAAGGTTATGGTAGGTATATAATTAATACCGATGAAAGAAAACTTTTTTCTAACCTTGCCTTTCTACAAATTCTGCAGGCAAATTCAATAGGGGTAACATCCAGGCTGACTCAACAGAAGTTCTGGTTAGCACATTAAGAGGCTGAGAACACCAGATAGTATTTACTAAAGAAGAATGACGTACTTGTGCTGGGAAAACAACATCATCTGCTTTAGCTTGTCCAAAAAATTCTGACCCAAAATTTCATGCACTAGAAGAGATGAGTTGGAGAAAGGTTTCAGGGCATTTGTGAGAAGAGAGATGACTTGTAGAGGAAATTTTTTTATAGTAGCACTTCAACTTTTGTTTCACTTCTTTGTATTCCTTATCTCTAGGTTACTAGAGTTACCTATTCTTCAGTTACTAATTCAGCAGTTACTTTAGTCTGCCTTATATGTCTTTTCCTTTTAGAAGCACCTATGATTTTCATTATTCAATTGCAATGCTGTCAAAGAATGTTTTAGAGTGTGAAAAAGTGTTCCCTTATTTCTCACTAAATAGAGGAATTTAATTATATTCTATCTTTTGCAAAAGACTACTGTGTTAGGAGATACTCCTTCTTACCTTAGAACTAAAAAATGAATATGGCCATGAATGCTTTTCAGGGGAAAAATAATATAAGTTTTAGTTTTAAATCATAATAGTAATAAATTATACTTTAAGGTTCTTACTAGCTTTTTATTATTCCCAAGACCATAGTCTAGGGAGTAAAAGTACACTCACAATTAGATATTCCCTTCTGTGGGAATCCTCTTTATTTACCCACAGTTTTGTTTTGCTGTACCATGATTTTGGTTTCTTCAGGAAGGATTCTTGGCAAGTACAATGATAACATTCTGAGAATGAGCATAATCACTCATTAATACATTCATCATTACAGTGCATTTCTTACTTCAAATCAACTTTGAATTTTAATCTTTAGTTCATAAATGCTCAGGCTTGGGAATTGCTGAAAGGGGAATATATGTTCAAGGAACAAAATGTCTTACCTTTAGTATACATGAGATGTGCATGTTTCTACATCTCCTGTTCCCTGTACACCCTGGCACATGCACAGACACATTTTTGAACCCAACTTCCATGATCTGGGTGCAAAGGAGGAATGAGCCCTCATCTTTAGTCCTTTTCTTGAATAAGGTGCTCGTACATCTGTTCAATGACTTCCTGTCAGAATATTTTACTGAGCCTATTAAAAGTCTGTGTGTATAAATAGACACCTACACTGACACAAAGAAAACATGTTTCATACAGGAAATAATTCCTAAAACATTAACTGTAAAGCATACTGAAAACAGATCTCTCTGAATCTTTCTGAGGGACAGGATTATCTCCAAGGTTTTGTAGAGTTAAGTTTTCAGGATCAGCAGTCAAGAAACAAAAATGTTCTTCAAGATAAGTAACTTAGAAAGTATATTAGCTTTCTTTTTTTTTTTTTTTTTTTTTTTTTTTTTTTTTTTTTCCCCACTGGAATACTGTTTGGAAACCTACCAAAGATTTCAAAGGAAAACTGGTAACCTGGTAATCTTAACAGTGATCTTGAAAAATTTTCCTATGTACATGTTTAAAGTATAAGGCTCTGACCAATTTTAAAACCTTGAAAATAACATGAATGACATACAAATTATATTAGGAAGAACTTGATGATTCTGTGAAGCCATATATTTCACATACATAAACATGATGTTCACCAGGTGAATATTACTACCAAGCAGTTTCAGTGCTGTCATCTTAAACGAGTGCAGCTTTTGTTAAGATGCCATTAATTTTTATTTAATTGATGCCTTGGTTTTAAAGATTGGGATCATTCTGTAGCCACATTATTATTCTATGCAGCAGCTTATTCTAGGCTAATTTATTTTCATGTCTGCATTCTTTGGGAATGTCAGATCTGTTTATTCAGAGCAGATAAATCTGCCATGTGGTAAAAGATAAGAAGGAGATGGTCAAGTATGTTATGTTTCTAACCCTTTGAGTTCTGTCAAAATTATTGTAAAAGTGTGTGATATATTTTGAAAGGAAAAGAATAATGTGTTGTTTTATTCTGTGGAACACTTATGAATTCCATATAGAATACTATTAGTCTTGAAATTGGATATGACAGTGTACTATAGAGAAATGAGTTTTTGAATATAATGTTCTGCATAAAATGAAAAATGCTATTTATCATAACATTTGGCATTTAGATAGAACTTTTTTGAGACTAAGCATTTT
This sequence comes from Passer domesticus, assembly GCF_036417665.1. NCBI lineage: Eukaryota > Metazoa > Chordata > Aves > Passeriformes > Passeridae > Passer > Passer domesticus. The sequence goes on along the minus strand of NC_087478.1, from coordinate 40,511,090 downwards.
AATAACATTTGTTAAGTGCAGCACATGACACATTCTTTGAGGTAAGCAATTCTCCCATTAAATTAAGAAAAAAAGATAACAGAATAAAGAGCTGGTAGTTATTCAGAATCATCTGAATAATCTGCCTTTCCTAGGCTTCTTGCTTCTATGAGACTACAATCCTTCATTCCTTGAAAAGAAATAGCATTTCAAGAAGCCAAAGAAAATTTAAGATTAAGTTTGTATTGCCTTATTTCAGTGGGTAAAACATTAGGGTGTATTAGTTTATATCAGTTGTTTGTTTATTGTTATGTTATTGCTGTTCTAAGATATGGAGTAAAATTCTCTATTACCTTTGTTAGGCTGGTGGGTGATTGTCTTCTAAACTTGTACTACTACTGATAATGAACCATTCAGAAGTAATGTTTTATTTACAGATATATCTTAGAATAAGAAATATGATATCCCATTGCATTTATACATACTTTCATTTAGAAAATACATATTTAGTTTAATGTATTCTTTGCTATAATTTTCTGATGACACTTAAATGTTGCAGATAGAGATTTTCATAAATTAATTGTCTTTACTGTTAGGAATTTGTTATGAGAGAGCTTTAAAAATAGGAAGAGGATTATTCATTGCAATATCTGAAAACTGAATCTATCTTTGACCTCTTAAATTCTTGTGATTGACTAGGTGCCAGTTTGCCCTGTTATACAGTACAGGTAAAAGTACTGTATAACTGTTATATACAGATAATTGTTGTACAAACAGTTATATATATAACTGTTTATAAGCAGATAAAAGTACTGTTATGAAGCAGAGATTTACTAACAGAAATGTGTTCATAACAGAAAGCTATTTGCTGCTATCATAAATCATGTCATATCCCAGAGAGTTTTGGAATGACATTATCTGTGGAAAATCAGTAACTAGCTGTATCTCTGTAGTTTGCCCTGAAGTTCTTACTAGTAATGGGAGTTTAAGAGTCTTCAAGACCCTCAAGGAGAGAAATAAAATGAAGCCACTAAATTTTATATTGTTGTAAGGAACAAATCTAGATGAACTTGTAAAAGTGTCTCATAAATTTGGTGCTTGCACAGAAAATATATTTTTTAATTGACTGATAAAAAAAGAAGAAAATATTAAATAAGTTTAAACTCGTGTTTAAAGTGTTCAATAAGAACAAAAAACAGCTAACTATTTCTTATGCTAAGAAAAGTATTATGGGTTTGACCCCTGTATGGCATTCACTTAAGAGTAGAACTTGAAGATCCTTGTGGGTCCCTTACAACTCAGAATATTCTGTGCTTCTGTGATTTAGATACACTGGATTATAAGCTAGAGCACTGAGCTTCTGTTTTCAAAAAGTATTGTAGAGCCCTAGACATTACAGAATATTTCTGCACAGTAATGAACACAGTAAGTGTGAACTGAAAAACAGGTGTTTTTTCCTTGAGAACAACTGCAAGAGAGAATTGGAATAAGAACTATTAATTATCTGCCTTTGCTCTTTCTCATTCATGTCCCATGTAAAGTGGAACATTGTGCATTGGATTTTGCTTTGTGAGTATTGAGATCTGATACTCTGTGAAAACAGAATAACCTACAACATTAGAACAAGGTTCTTCTGGTGGAAATATGCTTCAGGAAATCTTTCTCAAAGCACACATGAATACTTTAGGTTCTATTATAAAACTTGTAATGAATAGGAAATCCAACATCGTATTCTTTGCTGGTTCTTCTGTCTTACCTACTGCCCCTGGAACTTTTTTTCCCCCTTGCTTTTCTTTTGCTTTGTTTTTGTTTGTTTGTTTGGGTTTTTCTAGTGTGTTTTTTTTTTTTTTTTTTCTTTTAGAGACTGTAGGAATCGTCTTTCCTTGTAACAAGCCATAACACCAAAGTATTGGAGGAGTTTTCTAAAACATAAAAGCTTAATGAACACTCATCTAGACTAGACAGGTTGACATACTTAGTCTTAAACAAAATTACCTATGCCAAAAAAGAAACAAAAGTCAGTTTGACCTCTGCTTGTTCTATCTGTTCATTCCTTCCAATATTGCAGTTTTATGCTAAACCCCAAAATCTCAATGTATGTAATGTAAAAGATCACTCTAAAGAGGTTTTTTCCTATTTAAATAATAAAGAAAAATCAGCTGCCTATATGATTTGGCTGTCCCTCAAGGTTTTTTTTTTTCCTAGCATGCCATATATAAGATAGGTCTTTCAACACATCATGGACCATGAAGGACTAAGATGACTTTATCTGCAGTGCAACAGAATTATCTATGTTATACAAGAAAAGTATTTTTTGTCCATTCTTTTTGAACTTTTAAGGAGGTGATGAACTAAACTGATTTTAAAAATAAAAGTTTAAAAATGAGACAATTCTCTTTGTATTGTTATGCAAAGTGTGATTTCTATTTTTTTTTTCCTTAAGTTCTATATAACTATCCCAATAAAACAGTGAAACATTTTCTCCCCTTTTCATGACAGTGCCTTTTTAGTATTGTTATTCTTTTTTACTTATGATATTTAATAAAAAAATATCATCAAGGATTGTTCTGAGTTGCAAGGGATCCAGAAGGTGCTAGTATCATCAGGGTCATGAGTTTAATCCCTTTGTGGGCCATTCACTTAAGAATTATACTTAATCATCCTTCTGGGTCCCTTGCAACTCAGAACAATCTGTGGATTTCTGGTTTTGTTTTTTTTTTTTTTTTCCAGAACTGCTGTCAATAGTATTGAAATGGATTAAAAATTGTCTGAGGTCAAATGAAATCTATAGAGTTTAGCCAGTTGGACTACTTTTACACTTTTTTTTTAACTTGTTCTGTGTAGCACATTCATTTTGCCTAGTTTTTCCAACTACAAAATAAACCACCATGTCTTTCTGGAAGAATAGGAAAGATTAACTCATCCACTGGAGATTTTTCAAGTGTTTGTTTTATAAAAGCTATTATGTTTTTCCTTTACCCGTGCAAAGGAAAAAAAATCATATCTAGAATCTCTAATCTTAACAGTAAATGTCTGCTTGGCCTTTCTGTTGCCTAAATGTTGTGCTGATCGTGGTTAATGTTTTACTTTTGTAAAAGTGTTTTTTGTCTATGTTGGAGAGTAATATCCCCCATAAAGGTCATGACTTGAAAAGACACATGAAGTGAAGTGAGTGGCACAAAACAGTAGGTAGCAAAACATTGTACAATTCTTTGAACAATAAGGTCAATTACTTCATATCTACTTGTAGTTCAGCACAGCTGGATAGAAAAAATTGCAATATCTGACTGGCATTCTGTAGCAGTCTAATGCGGAATAATAATAGAGTTTAAATTGCCAGTTTACCAAAAGTGTCATTCTGAGTGGGCCAGCACAGAAATGAGAAGCAAACTGTCTGTCAGAACAGTATTACAAAAAGAACTAGAGAGTATTAGTAGAACAGAAAAGAAAGAAAATAGTAGACAGTGCATTGCTTGTTAAACTAGGGGTCTGACATCTGAGTTTTTATACACTTTTTGTCTTAAAACTCTCTGATCAGACTATTGCAGAAGTTTTTTACTATTTAAACGTTGTTGTTGGCTTTTTATAAAGCCAATTAACATCCATAAAAAGTTCCCAAATAATTAACATCTGAGTTCAAAAGTTCATTTGCACTAGTTAAGTTCTTCAAAATGAATGAGTACTGAAATAATATACAATTCTTCATACGGCACTCCAGTGGAAAATTTGAACAGATTAACTTCCTAAAGATTGAATTTGAAAGATTAACTTCCTCAATGCATAAGGAACATGAGACAGTACTAGTAAAGAGAAAGAGCATTAAAAAGTAATAGAGGACACTCAAGGAGGAATTTAGTATATACTGATAAATATGCAGCAGAAAGGTCATTTTATGTCCTTAAAGTCATCCAAAAACAGGATGAAATTGTTGGGAAAGCCATACATATCCTTTAACAAGCTTTGTGATTAAAGAAAATTGACAGGAACTGTTAAAGAATGGTTTTGATGTGATCTTCCCAAATTTTATATCAAGTCCACTGCTACAGACAGTTTAGTGCGTGCATGCAAACTCAGAAAGAAAGTAATTTTAGAACTTGTAAAATATTTTTATAAGGATAGTTTTGGCATTACATGACATATATTAACTAAGATGGATTGCACTCGTTGGTTTAAAGGAAGCTACCCTATTTTAATGATTATTAGGTTTTCTTGCCCAGTTTAGGATGTTTGGTTCAGGTTTATTTTGTCCAGAAAATAGGTGATAAAATTTTTAGTGTTTTCCATTGTATCATTTTTATTGTGTAGGTTAAACATGTTTTTAATGCTGACTCAGAAACATAAATGCAGTGATAGGATTTGTAAAACAATTTTTCCTTTCAATATTGTTTCTCTGCTGCAAAACTATAAGAAAAATCCAGATTATGAAATGTACTTTCTTTATAGTATTTCTAAGTTTCTTCAAGTTCTCTTATATCATCATCTGTGGGTTATTCTTTCATTGGAGTTTCCAACAGTACCATATAATATAGGTGGGGGTTCTGCAAGTTTAAATCCCATGTTCTTTATAAATATCATACAACATAATTATTTTTCATTTTTTCTGAACCTAGAAACTTCTGTGTCTTTTAATGTCTCTATGTAGTCCCTACACGTAAAGGAGTTACCACCCACAGCTCTGTCTAACTCTTCACATTGCTGTCATCCAGCTGCTTCACTATGTCTGCTGTGAAAGAAAAGCAGGAATCCCAGGAGCAGGTGATGGGAAGGATAGAGATGGAAGTTAAAACAGCAGCTGCTGGCAGAAAGCTTTTGTTAATAATTGCTTATCCTGAATTTGAGTGGCAGCAGCGTCCACATTGCTTAAAAGACTAGTGTTCCAGCTATTTTCAGTAAGAAATCTGGCATTCAGATTTCCAGTTTATGCCTAACCTAGAGCACATTTTTCCCTCAAAACAGTGAGATGTGAAGTGTCTTTACTCAGGGGAATATATTCTATGCATCACAGGGAATTCTTTCTTTCAAGCCTTTTCAAATAGAATCGGCATAAATTCACATTCTTGCCTTTTCTGAGTTAGAGGTTAGTAAAAGCCTGGTAGATACCAGTTCATATGTTTCTTCTACTAACACAGTTTTTAATTTCATACTTCTAAGCAATTAAATTTGTGTTAGCTGGTTGTTAGGTCAAGCGCTAATTATAAGTTAGTTTTCGTTGATGAAGAACTACAGAGTGTGTGCCAAAGACATTAAGATCTTTTAGACAGAGAATAATCATGGTACTGGTAATGAAGGAATTGTTTCTCATGTGAATGTAGTTATTCACACTTGGCTTTTTGCAACATGAGAACATTCTTTTACAGCAGACATTACCCATTGCTAGAAGGTTGCCACCAGATTAAGTGAATAAATGGTCTAATCTACTGTGGCTGCATTTTTAAATTGAGTAAAATAAAATTAACTTTAGTGCCGTTATCAGGGTACTTGGCTGTTGTCTATATGACAATTCCTTGGGAAAATTATGATTGACTGCTTTCAAGGCAACAGTTTGAATACAGAGGGTAATGGACACAGGAAAACAAGACAAAAGTGAGCAAAATTCTGTGGTGTTCTAGTTGCTGATGTCAGCAGTAGTGGCTGTCAACAAGTTCTGATATTTTCATTTAGTCTTGCAGCACACATACAGTTTTTGACAGGCTGCCAAGCTCTAAATTTGACTGTTTCTAGCCATGCTGGCTGTCTCAGAAAACTTTTTTTTCTTTACTACCTGGGTAATGCTCTTTTATTTCTTGTCATGAAAAAAACCCATATCGCTTGCAAACCAAAATTTATGAAGCAATCATAATTAAATTCTGTTTAGTCATACTAGCAGTTCAGGGAGAAAGAGGACTGCTAGAAATTTTCTCTATGCAGGGTATATTGACAAAAACATCACAAGATAAAACCTGACAACTACACTTCTTTCTGAGTTTCAAATCAGATTTTAGTTCATTACTTGTGGTAGGGATTATGAAGTACATAAACTTTCAATTCTAAAAATTGGTTCTGTTTTTACTTTTCCCAAATCACTTAACAATATATCAAAAGTATTACAATTTAAAATATAGCCTCAATTTTCTAAACTTTTCCTCCACGTCAGACATTCTAAAAAGTGTCATTTTAGTCCCTATTGTCTCATTCAGTTTCTTCCAAATTGATGATAATTGTAGAGCACTGTTAGAGTCCACAGACTACTTTCCTGTATGTATTTCTAAAAAGAGTTAAGAAAAGAGAAATTACTGAATTACTAAGTAATCACATTAATTTAAACTTCAACATTAGTATTGTCTAAGATCTCAAGAAGAACTTATGTACAAATAGTATGTTAGCTTGTTCTGAAGGAAAGTCAAGAAACGCTCTATCAAATGAATGAACAGATTTTTTTAGTAATAGGAGAAGAATGAAAAAAATTTCAAGAGTTGCAGTGGTGTATTCACACAAAGGCATCAATGCCTCAAAGTACCTCAGTGGTTTCTCACCACCCTGCAATTCTGAAGTTGTTCAATCATTTGTAGCATTTTGAGAAAGCCCATAAATTCTTTTATTTTTTTCAGTATTCACGTCTTTTTCTAAAACTGTAATAAGAAATTTGCTCTAGAGTTACATTAAAAATTAATTGGTTTTTTTATATTGTTTTCTATAATTTCCATTATTTTGAGAAATTAAAAATAAGAATAACACACTACATTCTCAGATACCAGCTGAGGGAAATATGTACTTCAGATTATCTTTAACAGACAACAGACATCACACACAACAGTGTGCCCGCCCCCACTAAATAACCTGCTAGATAGAAGGTATTGCATAATGACAGCTTAATGAAGAGTGACAGTGAAGCTCTTAAATACACAATACCTGCATCTGCTGCCAATATCACGTCATTCCATATGTAGTCTCATTGAAACCAATCATGGACAGAATTATTTTGTTAAATTTGGAAGAAAATGTCTAAACCATGCATGTTTGAACATATGTATTTATCTTTTATTGAATTTCAGTGCAGGACTTTTAAATGTCCTTGTAAAAGTGGATACAAGTTTTAGCTGAGCAGAAACTAGAGGATCTATTCACCTAAATGTAAATCTTTGGTGACTATTAGAGAGAAATCAACTGAAATATAATGACATAAAAATGAAAAAAAATAGAATTATCTGTCGGTCCTGAAGTAAGGAAGGAGCTCTAGCATGTTGCTCCTAAATTACACAGTCAGGTTATAAAATGAAGGCATAGCCATTCCACATTACTTTTTCGTGTCCTTTTTTGAGGTAGAATGCCACTAAGTTAGATTGATGGACCCACTGGGAATCTTTCTAAGGCTTATTGCTCTCTTGCACATATACTGCTGGTGTCTTCACAGATGTATGGGAAATTACAGCACAGCAGCAGTAGCAAGTTTATAGCTGAGATCAAGGGATTCTGAACTGTGAGGGAACACCTGGCCTTTGTGAAAAACTAGCAGTTGATGCTCAAATTTGTTATCTACAGCCTCTCCAAAAAGGAGTAGCCTCTGTGGTCTACTTAAAAGTATTAGTATAGCAAGTATATGCAATTAATCTCAGGTTGTTAGACAGCAAAGACTTTCAATATTCTGAAAGAATCTGAAAATACATTATATAGAGAGTTTTTATTTGATTTTTTTCTTTCTGAAACACAATAGAACTGGAGAGAGATGACTACCAGAAGACAAAAGGATTTAGTAAAAGGCCTAAATTCATCTTCTCAGTCAGAGATGCAAATATCACGCCCAATATGCTGATATCAATTTGTGAAAAATACTCTCCTGTGGGGTCCTGCAGATCCTTACAGATTTGGTGCCCCAGTCTGTGGCTTAATGGGTGACCTGAATGGAGGACAGAACAAAACTTTAGTATTTGGAAGAGGAGGGAAAAGGCAGTAAAGGCACCTTCCCTATCAGGGTGCAGAAAAAGTGGTGCTAGCTCCATTAATCTTTGTAATGACTGCCTGCTACCTGTCCCCATAAGCTCCCTCTGGGGCATTGTAAGCTGCAGTAGGCACATTGGCTGAACAGGAAATCCTTCTTCTTTCTAAAGTGAAAAGCCAGAAACTGGACCTGAGGGTTTACCTTATGATCCTCAAGAAAATGAACTTCTATTAACTTTTTTGTAGTCTGTGCTTTATCATGACTTTAATGGTTTAATGATTCAACGGTCCTTGGAATTCTCTTTGCAGATAATGTGGCACTTGGCTCCACTGTAGTTTGTATTTGAAGATAAAATTTTACATGTTACAGCTTTCACACATGAGAATTTACATCCATAAAATATGTTTACACACATATAACTATCTATCTATCTATCTATCTATCTATCTATCTATCTATCTATCTATTTATCTATCTATCTATCTATCTATCTATCTATCTATCTATCTATCTATCTATCATCTATCTGTCTAAACTATCTATAACTTTTTTGCTTCAACAGATTGCTTATGCATGATGAAAAAGAATTTTTTTATTTGGTTACTAATTTTTCCCCTTCACGTTCCATCACCTAAACCAGCTTGGTTTTCTTTGAATACATGCAGCAATTTTCAAAGAAAATGAAAATTAAAATGAGATAGGTGTATTTTATAGCTGCCTTTCCTTATAAAGTAAATATATACATCTCTTCCAAAAGATTACTTCTGTTCAGCATCCCTAACATGCAGCAATCATCTTCATTAAATTTGCAAATGATCTCCTCAACAATAACTTATAAGACGTTAATTATGTAGTAAACACAGAAAATTGTGTAATAAACTCATAAATATGTCTAGGCATGAATTAACTGTTTGAGTTAATAAAAATAATTTTAAGTTAGGTTTTTAGAGAGAGGAGGTGCATATTTGGAAAAAAAACCATGCAATCAGCCTAAATACACTTGATTTAGATGTATAATTTTAGATGCTAGTCTCAGCAGGAGTGGCACATTCCATCTCAGTAGTCCTTCCACAAGAAGTATTGCAGCAAATTATATTTTTGATTGTGTGTGGGGGACACTTTGTTTATTTGTTTGTGTTTTTTTAAATATGTCTAAGAAACAGGCCTTTGATAATATCTAAATGATTTTATATATAGTCATATGTGTATACATGTTCTCTTATGAGACAAGTGGCATATTTTTCTACATTCTGCTCACAATTTTTCTTCTTAAACTTTGCCATATCAATTAGAGGTAATTTTTTGTTTCTATAATATAAGGAGTGTTTCTGGAGTATCTGCCTGCAATAACCAATTGTCTCTACAGAGCAGGTATTCAATTTTTCTTCTTCTTGGACAAGAAAGAAGAGCAAGGTCTGTCAAAATGACAAGTGCACACAAATTGTAGCACACACTTCAGCTGATTCATCATAGAGGTAAAAGTGTAAATAGAAAAACCCAGCTATAAACCCTATAGTGACAGCAGTAGTCATTGGGGTGATTTTGACCCCACATGGTAAAAAGTTTTCTTATCTCCTTGGAGAGTTCAGCTATACTGCATTGCAATAGTGGCACATAACTTCTGTTAATACCATCGTTGGAATGCCACATATTTTTGGACTTATGAGTATCTTTGCTAGTCAGCATGAAATCATCTTCACTTTTAAACAAGTCAGTGAAGGGATGTCCTTGTTCAAGCAAAAACTCTACAGATAGGCTGGATCACAATCCTAAACCCCCTGATTCCTCAGTAGAAAGATTAGAAAGAGAAAGATTGAAACCTTTCTAGACCTCCTTTCCAGCAACAAAAGTCCCACTCAAACCTAGGCTGCTCATTTGATAAATCCACTGGAGGTGATGGTGGGCATTGGGGAATGCCCCTTCTGTGTGGAGGATTCTGTGCATAAGTATCTTGCAGTAAGAAGTTATCCATATTCTATACAATAGCATCCACATCTGCCAAATATTTTTGAAAGAGAACATAATCCAAAAGAAGATCAAATTACTTGAATTGTTTCACTTATGCCTCACAGTCATTACACATCCTTAATGAACATTTCACCTCCTCTAATTTAGCCTAAAAACGCAAATTATGCATCTTCACTCCATGTGCAGATGCTATTTTATACAATTAGGCCAAATGGAAGATTTTCTTGAATTGAGGAGCCAAGTTTTATGTACACCTGTGCACTTCCATATGAGATTTTCCCTTTTACACATATATGTCTACAACAAAATTTACATGAGCAGAAACTCAATTTGAGCATTCATTTTCTGCCATGAAGGAAACATAAGTCCTAAATTAACTCTCAGTCTGTGAAGAAACCAGATTTTGCATTTGCATGACATTAATAATGCCAAGTTTTCTTCTTAATTAAGAAATCCTGATTTCACCTATGAGAAGTAAAATTCAGCAAATTTTTTATGCTAATTGAGAGTCCATCAGTCTGACAAACAGCATGTTATTACTTTGAAGACAGTCAAAATGATCACAGATCTCAGAGATTATAATGCAGTTACTGACATTGGCGACAGACCACATTTCATTACTAAGCCTTCTGTCACATGTTGGTAGCTATTCTGCCCTTAAAATAAAAAAAATCCCTTAGTAATGGAATTAGACTTATGTTGTCAGTCAGAACAGCCAATAAATCAGCTTTCTCTCTGATCCTGACTAAAATTAATTTTGTTGCCTGACTATGCAGGACACTTTATAATAAGAAAAAGAATAAAAAATTTCCTGAGACCTAATTTTGCATCTGCTGTAAGGTCCATGATCTCCTTTTTTTTCTTCCTGCATATTAATAAAATTGCTTTTTGACTTATTAAAAAAAGCAATACATTTAAAAATTTGAAGCACCAGTTTACTAAGTATTTTAGAAGTTAATTACCTCAAATATAATGCTGGCCAAAAAAGATTCCACCCCCACAGCTCATTCTTATCTCGTATCTTGCATCTCTGTGTAATTCCACGTCTTGATGTTTAAAGTATGGGTGACATATTATTTATACTGGTTTTGCACCTGACATTTATTTGTTTCTCTACTCTAACAAGATGAGAAAATAACGTGTCTTGTTTTGCCTCAACACATACCACTTAGATTTTAGCTTACAAAAGTGGAGAAACATGCATCTTTTTGTCATATACATGGTTCAGTGACAGTCAGCTTAGATATTTGTGGACAAGAATATACCCAATATATTGTTCAGTATACACTGTGCTTTCTCTTTCACTCAAAGCCTTTAGAGTGTACAGGCCAGACACAAAGTTCAGTAGTTATTTTTATTCCTTCAGATTTCCTAGAAATGTCTCACTTTTGGCAGTTCATGTACAAGTGGAGACAACTCTGCAAAGTATTGCCACTGGTGACTTCACACTTCTTAGTGAGCTGGTGAGTAGCTTGACTACTGTTGAGGAGCCCTTTTTATATATTTTGGCAGGAAACAGTGGAGTACATTTCAGAACAGTCAATGCAATTTAGGTGAGACTGACAGAGATTAAGAGTAAAATTCTTTTGAAGACTTCAGCAGCAGCTCAGAGAAGGGAACACAATGAGTTTAGATGATAATACAGACAACACAACTATACACAGAGAATATGCAGGAATTGGCTGCATCCACACAGGATTCAGCAAATATTGTAATTTTATGCCTGTAAAAATCAGTGATTCTGAGTGCTAAAAGTTGGAATTGCTGCCTGTGGTATTGTTTGTCTCACTAAAGAAGACAACACAGGGCCCAATTAACTCATGTTATCTTTGTTACTGTCAGGAGATCACTCAAGCAGAAATCACGTAGCTTTTGTGTAGAGGCCAGATTGCTAAACTCAAATTGGTTTTTCACCTTGTTCATCTTAGCATGTCCTGGCAGGAGTATGATATTTTGAGGGCTAGAAACAGCAGCCTTGGAAATATTTGAGAGAACCACTCCCTTAAATGTATATTTTATATTTTAATTACATATTTTTAAAACATATTTGATTACATATTTGCAAAATTACTCTAGTTAATATGTTAAGATGGTCATTGGTGATAATTTTAATACATGCATACCATTATTACGGTGATTTAAATTTATAGTATTAATTGATCTAAACTGTCTAATTTCTCTTTCCATCACTAACATGTAGGCTTGCAGAAAAATAGCCTCATTCTGTCAAAGTTTCTAAAAAACTATCAATTTTTGTCAAACTCCTAATGCTGATAATTTATCAACTTCAATTTCTGTGAAGCTGTGCTACAACAAAGGCCAAAACCAGCAACCATTCTTTAGCCAATCCTTTATCATGCTGGTCTAAGCCAATTTCAGTATAAATTTTTTCTCAAACCGAAAAGTCAATAGCTGAAATAGATTGAATCTGCAGAACGAGATCTGTCCACAAGAATTGTGGGAAGGAAAACAAAACTAGAGCCATGTTACTCCAAATCAGAAGAGTAAAAGGGAGATTTTTCTGACTGCTTTTTGGCAGGAGAGGGAAGAAGACCGGATGGGCTCAGTCTCACCTCCTGTCTCAATATGTGTATGTAGTCTCCAATGCAGTGATGTTCTAAATCAAATCTGTTTGGAAAAAATGCCAAATGGACATAGGCTGTTAAAGTGAGTAATTGGCAATGTCATTGTGATTGATACGGTCTATTGCAATTCACATCCTTCTATTGGTTTTCAGTCATTTTCTCAGCCATCTGGTTTAGGTTAAATTTTTAAATGTTCAAAGTTAATCCAAGTAAGACAGTTTTCAGGTATACTGCTCTGAAGAAGAGAGAAAAAGTCTAAATGGAAGTTGGAATGCAGTCAATATTTTACATGTTTATACTTTTACTATTTTATACACCAAGCATTTATTCATATAGAAAAATGAAAGCTCAGAAACTATCACAAAAGAAAATAATATGGTTTTGCCTAGAAAAATTTTAAAAATACAACTTAATTTAGAAGGCAGATCTATGTGTCCTGCACTTCCTCAAGTTTTGCTTGTTCTACCTATTTCCCATGTAAAAAATATTTTTGCTAGGCAAATCCTTTATAAAATAATAAAATTACCTGGATGTTCCAGTGACAATGTTATTAATATTGCTGTATACTTTTAATTATAAGGTTAAGGTTATAATTATCTGCTTAACTCTAACAATTTGAGATAAAATATTATATTCCAAGTATATCACTAATAATAATCTGGAGGAATGTATTTTTATATTCAGCTGGCTGATTTATCAGGATAATCTTAAGGAAAGTACAACACTACTTTGGTAAGAAACACAAAGTAGATATAAGACATTACCTTTGCATCTAGAAGTTTTCTACTGAAACTGTGAAAAATCTCCTCAGTTTGCCCCATTTGGAAAGTACATTGTGATGTCAACATAAATAATGAGGACTTGTATATATCTCAAAGGAAATATCTATTCCAGCTGTACGGTGGTTATTCCATCCTTGGATAACAGAATCCTAAGATGCCTGTTGCTATGACTGTGCCTCATAGCTGACAGGGCTTGCTCTGAAAACAGGGTGAAGCATAGTAACCAAAAGATGAATTTTTATTTCTTTTAGAAAGAATAATAAATTTGATCCATAAATACGATATAGATCTTATCGCAGATGGACACACACAATCTTTATTTTGTCATTGCACTGAAAAGTAGTCACTTTCCTTTGTAGTCTGGTTTTTTTTCATATCTGTTACCCATGGGAAATTGATTCATGCTCTTGAATGTCCTTCAGGTAGATGCTTGTATCATGCATGAGAATTAATGAGAAAAAGTAAAATAATTGGGGAAGTAGATTCAAATTAGAGGCATAATTGTGATTAAAAACATTTTTTCAGATCTCTGAGTATGGCATTATTCTGAAACACTTGAATAGACTTTTTACCCTAAATAAAATTATTTAGAACAAGGTAAAGAAGAAAGTAAAATATTTATATGGACACAAATAAATAATTTGAAATTGATAAGAAAAGTGCTACAAAATACTGCAGAAATATTTTAGAAAGTTATCTGTATTTGCAAAGTTAAATGCAAAACAACAGTAGAAATTTTAGATTAATAGATTTTAAATCTTTCTCCAGAGATGTGTGTACTTGTAGAACAGTAGCTAGCAAAAAAAATCCTTGTTTTCTAAGCAAAGAGCCATCTGGTATTCTGACTGGGTTTGGATTAAATATAAGATTTTAAATTTATAAGTGCTACTACTTGTATTCAGACCTGCTATTCTGCATAACTCATTTTACATCTGAAGAGGAAAGCACCTTGCTTTCTATTAACCTTAGTGGAACATCTGGTTTTTTCTCAACTGTTCAGTATTTAATGAAATACTTTCTAACATATGTTACCAGCTCCCTTGGGGCTGATTAGAGTGAAATGACGTTGAATGATTGGTGTTTGGGAATATATATATATATATTCATATTCTAGAACAAATTGTTTGCAATTGAAAGCAGATATGTAGCCATTTCACTTGTTATTATCTACAGAAATACAGCAATATGAAAGCATAAAAATATTACTGAAGAAAACGCATAAGAGGAAAGAAAGAAAGATAGAAAAGTCCAGCCATTGCACACCTTGCCTTACCTCTGTCAAGGGGTGCAAACCAGGCCTCAATAAAGTACACTGCCACCTCCACAAATAGGAAAATGCTTTGAGTTATTAGTCATTAGTAGTCCAGTCTCTCCAAAAATATTATAAATTATTTATAGAAGATTAAGAAATTAACTAAAGTCCCTCTAAAGCTGTAAGCGAACGATTTGTTGTAAATTATATCAGCAATAAGTATTCACTGATATTTTTGAGCATTTTTTGAGTTAGAGTAAATAATAGACAGCCTTTTATTTATATATTTTATAAGCAACTCTTATACAACACACTTTGTAATTTGCAGTGATTCCCTGAGCCAAAGTGATATCACACCATTTAGGAAATCAAAGAGAGATGGTGTCATTACTATCTCCTTGCCACATTTCAGGTCCTGTGTGCTAGAAACATCCCACATCAAGATATGGAGTCAGGAAGGAGAGATGGCATTTGTTTTCCCCAGTCACTGTTTCACATGGTAGAGCCCTGCTTTCCTGGAGATGACTGAACACCTGCCGGTGAGAAGCAGCCAATGAATTTCCTTTTTTTTCTTAGTTTGTATATATAGCTTCTGCTTTACCTATTAAATTATATTTATCTCAAGCCAAGAGTTTTCAGATTTTCCAGTTCACTCCCTTGCTCATGGGGGTAAATGAGCAAGTGACTGGATGGTACCTAGTTGACATCTGGGGTTAAATCACAACAGAACTATGGAATACTCTTACAAAAAGTGTGCCTGAGTTACATGAAAAATCAGATTTTTCCAGATGTAGCAGCAGGTGAGTGAAAATATGACCAAAAGAGCAGAGCTGAACTAAGACTGTGGAAATAATTTTGGTTTGATATTCAAGGAATATTAAAGTTATTGTATTCAGGTCTAATGATCATTCAGTGTTTCAAGGATCAGACAGATCTTCAAGAGACATTTCAGGACACCTAAGGTGGATCTGAATCTTTCTTTGGAAAAAGCTTCCTTTTTCTTTCTGCTTTTTTGGGCCATAAAAAAATAAAATTAAAATCTCTCAGTGTAGGAAACAAAACTGCGTTAGTTAGGAAACAAAATTTCCATTTAATTAATTTAATCTAAAGATAACAACAATTTCAAGTTGCATCCTCTAATAGCACCTTTTTATTTATAGAATAAATCTATTGGTGCTAAATTTTTTAGGAGTATTTGATGGCAAAATTACAGTGTTTCTTCTGGGGGTAATTACTTTTATTAAATGGTGCATTGGTATTGAAGTCAAAAGTTTGATGATGCATCATTTTCTCGCATTTGCTTTTAATAAGAGTGCAATTGAACCTGTCCAATCAGCATATCATGGTGCAGAAGTGACATATATTTCAGAAGTACAGTTAGCTGGATTGTATGGTACTCTTTCCAGTTAAAAACTGGTAAAGAATTTTTCAAATTGCATGGGTAATCTGAATGATCTAAGATCTAAAAAGCTTGGGCACCATTTCTGTGGGAAGAGGATGCAGGGTGCAGTTAAACTATATTACTTCAAATAGCTCTTCAGCTTTCAGTCTGTGTTCAAAGTCAGATCCATGATATGAAAATAGGTACTTATGCTAGTTACAAGATGGCATATGGGATAATTCAGTATTTTTTCACACATCTGCCAAACAATGTACTTGAAGTGCCATCCAGTCCAACCACTACTACAATGGGTATCTAAATTATGGGATCCTTCATAAACGTATGATAAACATGATAGAACTAGAAATACTGAGTGGAAGACACTGCTGGAAAGCAAATAGAAGCCTCTGTATTCTCCTGATCTCCAAGATACAAAACAAGAAATCTTATTTTGCATCTTGAACATGTTCATGGTAAGTTTTTACTCACTTGTTCTTTAGCCAGCTGTGCCCTTCAGCTTAAATGTGCTTTGAGATAGCATAGTCATATTTTCTCTGACTGTTTGCTTTTTTAGACAAAACAAGTCTTTTTCATTTATTCTCCACTTACAAGATAGACTGTCATTCTCCTGCTGAGAGGCACTGTAGAATTAGCTCAAGGACAGTGCTTCTGAGCAGCACAGGTTGATCTGCCTGGCTGGAAGTATGTGAATATTTATGTCTATCAATGTGGGCTAAACTTTCTTAGGCCTTTCTGTATCTTGATTTGAAATAATCTTTAATGAAGATATACAGCCAGCATTGCAGACCATAGGTGTGGAAGAAAGGATATTGAAAGGATAAATGGAATATTTGACAAAGTACTGAATTAAGTCTGCTGAAATAGTGGTTTGTCACAGCATTTGCCTAGTTCAAATGGGCAGTTAAAACCTTTTCTTACTGGATAGAATTTTGAAATTTACAAAGAATCAGCAATAACTTGGTTTCATGTTAAGAATATATGGAATGGGTGAAATTAAGCAAGAAGAAATATACTTCTAAAATTTATTTTACTATAAGCCTGTGTAATCAAAGCAAAAGCATTTAGAAACAAGAGACAATACTTCCAGGTGTCTTTAATATGTTTTTATTAAAAGGGTATATAGGCCTTATACCTTGATTTCAAGATTTTGCATAGAAAAGGCTCAAATATACTCTGAGTCTTCCTCTTCCCAGCCTTACTGCAGAGCAATGTCAAGCTAGAAATAATCTCTAATCTAATTAGCCTCAGTTTCAGAAAATGTATCTAAATGTTTTGTCTTAACATGGTTTTGGTGTAGTGATTAATGTAAGAAACAATAAAGAAATGCTTGAAGGATAAGGATGGTTAATAGTACCCTGACATTCAGATTTTATGTAGAGTACACATTTAGATTAAAAGAAATAATTTTATTGCACTAGACTGATCACATTTCTGTGTGGGTGATCAAAAACCAAGATTCCCACCTTGGAGAAATCATCTGTGCTTCAATTTTTATTTATTTATTTTTTTAAAAAAATATAGCTGATGTGAGAGTTAAGGAAATGTTGAATGAGATGCTTCTCAGAAAGACCTGCTTGGAAATGTTAGTCCAGTGAGGAGCCTCCTGGCCCACATATTCTATCACTAAAATTGTATAAGAGACTCATCTCTGCTTTTCTTTGCTAGAGTTTTACAAACATTGCCATGGATACATACCTGGTCACTCGGGAAAATTTGAAAGATAACCATATAATTTCTCCCTAAATCCCATATAGTAACTCAGAATAGCCTTTTTTTTTTTTTCCTTATGATTATGGGTTAGTAGTAATCTCTGAAGCCTTGAATTGTTATACTTAAATACTGTTAGGATTCCCTTTAAACAATATTTCTATAAATGTCTGTCTCTTTTAATTGGGAGCCATTGGTTTAATCTAGGTGTGCGCATTTAGAAGGGTGGAGTAAAAAGAAGAACAGTAAGAGTGGAAATTATAGAGTGTAAAATCTTGCTCCATTAAATGTAACTCCATTTTCACAGCTCACTCACTCAGAAGCCTGACACACAGGGTTATTCTGGTACAAATTACCATTCAGGTAGCAGAGCTTTATGACAAGATGTTCTAATAGCAGTGCATTGTCATAATGTCACTGCAAAGCTTGGAGATGGGTTTGGCAGATGTGATTTCTTTTTTGGAGACATATGATAATAAGAACAACCTACTTTTTTTGCAGTGTAAAAAAATCAAAGTAACCAAGGTCTTCAGCTGACACAGTGGCACTGCCAGAAATAGAGCATACATTTGTATAAAGAGAGTAAATGGGACAAAGCTGGCTAAAATAAAACTCTGGATTAATTTTCCAAGCAGATTAAAATATATTAGTTTCATCTTTTATATCATGCCTTAATATCTAATACAATGTTAGATTTCAAATTTTCTGGTGAACAATTTAAAGTTGTGACTGAAACTGTAATCATTGACAAATGAGTAAAGGGCTTTGAGTCTACAACAACAAATTACACATAATGGCACTGGATTAAAATCTATGATGGGATTGAGACTGTAGAAACAAATAGGTGCTCTTGCAGTTTCTTCAGGCTGGAAGTAGGATACTCGTCTAATAAACAAGTTAACTTCCCTTTTGGCTAAAAGAAACTATTGTGTTATCAAAAAGTACCTAAAGAACAAATAGAAGATTATTTCTAGGAAGTAGATAGGAGGGATTCAGAGAATTTTTAGTAAGAACATACTGTGAATCAAAAAGAAGAAATAGAAGTAGTGTATGGATAATTCATTTGCATTAAATAGATTTGTAAGAACAACTTAACCAATTTTCCTAATTTGTCTGTAAATCTGCATTGGAGTTACAAGTCTAACTAATGAAATGCTATTTTAAAATTCACACAGTTACATATTTTTTTCAACCATAACACATATCAGTGACAAAACTATAGAAATTGCAAAATAACTAGTATGTCAAAGTCAACATGACCATAGACTTGTGTGAAAAAGGTATTGTTAACTTACCTGCATTTTAAGTGTGAATTGAGTGCTGTCAAAGACAATTCTAGTTACTCTGCATAATTAAATTAGGGTTTTTTTATTTGTATTTTATTAATTAAGGTTTTTTTGCTTCTGTTACAAAGAACTGACCTTTTGTTTGGCAGACAGATCTTTGTGGACACTTTCAAACAGTATATTTGTCTGTCTGAGACAGAGACACATTTATCATTATATTCCTGCCTCATGAATATAATGTGTTGCAAACTGTTCCTGCTAATTCACCTTGTAAAAGTAATGACATCTGGATTTTTTGAAGGTGTAGCTTGATTGCTTTCAAGGAGACACAGGGAGATTTTAACATTGATTAACATTGTTCGTTCTGCTTCATTCTTTGGGAAGCTAAAACAAGCTTAGTTGAACCATCTGGTAAATACCTAAAAAATATCAAGAGATTTTTTTTAACAGTGTGCCAAAATTACACTTCTGTCTGTAGAGTGAAATGCATTGAATGATTTAACATTGTTTCCTTTATTTAAAACATAGCTCAAATATTTTGAGTAAAATTTCAAGGACTTTTAGAGAAAACAACAAATATTTTCCTCACCCTATGATGATACTAAATGCCAAAGACACAAATAAAAGTGTGTACTGATGCACATAGTTACTGTGAAAAATTCCACAAAAATCCTGGAGGTTTGACAAAGTTGGAAATACAATCTTACATTGGCAACGCCTCAAATAATTTTTAATAGTGAGGTTATTGTCTTCAGGTCTTCTGTGCTATATTGCAGCGCTTTACATGTTCGAGGCTCACCAGTTTCTAACCAAAGAAGATTAATTTTTTAAATACAAATTTTGTAGCTTTTAAACTTTTAAACATCAACTGGCTGAGGAATCAATGAGCTAAAGGTTATTTTAAGTGTTAAAATTCATGGACAGTATGCACAATGCAAAAATAGATGAAAAGCTAAGCTATGAATGCAATGCCTTTGTAATGAATCATACACACATACAGAAAGAAAAGGTTTTGCTAAAAACTTTCTTCCTTTGTTAAAAAACTTTCTTCTAGTGTTATTACATTTTTTAGTGGTGTTTCAAAGCAGGAGATAGAGGGAATTTTTGATGTTGACAGACAAATTACCAACTCATTTTAGATCCTTTACCTATTTGAAGTCAGCTTCCTCATTAGGTTAAAAGTCTTAGTAAAATTCTACTCTTAGTGTACAAATGTGATTTTGTATGTGTTCTTGTTTAGGACTTTGCCTGTCTGGTTCTAGACACATTAAGAAGAGTCATTTATGAGCTCTTTATGAATAAAAGTTTTAATTTGTGTTCTTTCCAGAAGTTTCAGTGTATAGTTTGCATACGACATAATTCTGGTTCATCTCTAGCAGTTTTCAAAGTGTTTTGTCTTTTTGATGGGACTTGATGAAAGTGTCCAAAGACACTTAGAGAAACATCAGCATTAATGAAGACTTCCACTGACTGCACACTTTTGAACTGTGATTTTGTTTTAACGGGGGACACTGTTGGGAGTCACAGAGATTGAAAAATACTAAAGCAGTAGTAAGCAGCAGAATCATGTTTTCACAGCTGGGAATAGTCAAGTATATGCAGTAGTGTCTATGTCTTTTATTTTCCTATTCAGAGCAATATTGAATGGAAATACCTCACTAGACAGCCAGAAGTACTCAAAGTTTGTAGCTGTATCAAAGGTGTCAGCACTGATCTGCATTCTTTGAGGCTGAAAATCATAGAAAAGGAAAAAATACCAGAAAAGTGTCTTTTTCTGATTCATGCAATATTCTCTCTGCAATATTGTATTTCTTCTCAAGCGTTCTGCTTGACTGCTGATTCGAAGTGTTGAACAAGAAGTTTATGATGCTGCCAACTTTCCTCTTGTTGAGCCACCAGACAATTTGCTGCAGGTTTTCTCTTGTATGAGCTTTCAGAGTAAATGGGGTTATTATCTGAAAGGTCTAATATTCAGAAAGTCAGATTGTGTGAGTCAGACTCTGCAGGAGGTGTTTGTGTGATCTGCAGTACGTAGAAATTTACTTAAAAATATGTTGTGCTCAGACAGGAAGAAAGTTTGGGGAATCAGGAACACGTACCAGAGAGGAATATTTTATTATTTTAAACATCCTGCATCTGGTGAAATTGACCTAATTTGGTCAACACAATGACAATGCATCTATCTTTATTTTGTCCTGTGGCTATCCTCCTTGCATAGAAGCCATAGTTCTTTCTTTTAGTTTTTATGAATGAAGAACCATTTTTTATCTGCTTGAAATATTGCAAAATGCCTAATTCAGCCTGGCTTCCAATATGTATTACCTATTTAAGTGTGTATTTAGAAAAATAAAGAATATTTTTTTCATGTGCTATATTTCCAATAGGTTTGCAGTAGCACTCAGCACAAGCTGTAATCTGTCCCCAAACCAGGAACACCTATAAGCCTTTCTCAGTATATTGTATATTTTAAAATTTGATCTCACTATGTGAAAAAGCTCATGGGTTTCATAAATATAATGTATAACACATTTAATAACAACCAACATTTCCACCAGTTCCCTGTGTCACAGTGTCCTATTATAAAGAATATAAAATAGAAAATGTAATTGTGGGGAAATTAAAATTATATGTTTCAGTAATAAAAAATGTGCTACACCTAAGAGATTTGCACACTAAATGAGTTACGTCATTTGCTTAAATCTTTACCTTTAAAATAATTTTTTTTGGGTGCAAGCTAAGAACTTAAGTTTAGGCATTCTAAAAGCTTAAAGTATTCTCAACACAAGTTGTGGGCTTTCTTAATTTTAGACTACCCTCTGGAACAGGAGTGGAGCTAGATAACATGATTTCCATGATACTTCAAAATATCACTGTTTTAATTCGCAAAGTGTACAAAATACCATCAAGTATTAACTTACTCTGTCATTTTCCTAAACTTTATTCATAGACAAAATACTTTTGTGTTAAAAAAAGAGCAACATCATAGACCTCTGAAGAAGAGAAAACATTTTGAGTGTTTTAAAGACATGTAAATTTTGGATTATAAATGGTATTCAATCTTTACTGGTCAAGTTAATTTATCTCTAACCCTTACTGTCTCTCTATGACAATTCTTGATTTTATACACCTCTGTGAGATTCAAATTTTTGTAATTATTTAAGTACATTATTAGGAAGGTAAAAATTCTCCTAATTAAAAGAACAAGTATGAATATCCAGCAGCCAAGTATTTATTTTTCAAAATTATTTCTGAATACATTTATTTTTCAAACATATTAAATTTAAGTATATTTTACTGATTCTGTTACATACTGTTATTGAAAAATAACTTTTAAAATATATTTTAGTATGAAAATGAAAAATATACTTCCAAAATCATTAAATTACACTTGATGTACTTACGCTTTTGAAAATTTGCTGCAAATATTGATATGTCTCTTAGAAATTAAATGTAGTTAAGTCAGATTTTGCAGAAAGCAGTCAATTTTCAAACCTGTTTTTCTGGTCATAGGAATTAATCTGTTCCAACTGTCAAATCAAATAAAATTAAAATTTTGCTGCACATATAGTCCAACTGAAATAATTCCAACAAACTAATGTTTCAGTGCTGACATGCAGATAATAATAAATATTGTAAGTTTAAACATATCTTATGGTCATAATTGCCTTCTCTGTACATTGCTGATTCTGTGGCAAAAAATACGACAGCCACTGGAGAACTGATATTAATGAAACAGAGCAGTCCTTTATAATATAATAGTATAATATTAAAATGAACTTGTAAAACTATTTCTGATGTTGTATCATCCATGTGAGGTTTTAAGGTCCAGAATAGGTCTGACAAAAAAGTAAAAATCAGGAAAAGATTATTGACCATTCATGGTGGTAATAACAGACAACAATTACCTGTTACCTGCATCACTAAATTGAACAAATGGGCAAGGCATACAGTGTTACTTCTCTCCAAGCAACATGGTAAAATAAATCATATCATTTTATTAAGTGCTTTGTTAACAACTCAATTGAAACAATAAAAGGCTCTGGCTTTACATTTATCTGAATTCTGATAAAGTAAAAGTTTAACTGGAGGTTTAGTTTATCTTTAAGAATGAAAAAATTCTGCTCTTTTGTCTCTCTGAAAGCTTCAAATCCATCTAAATCTGTCTTGATCATGGCAATTGTCCTGTGTAAAAACTCACACTCATTCTTATTCCTACAAAAATGACATTTGCATATGTTTAAAGGAATTGCATATTAGCAACTAATACATTACTGGTTTGGTGTCCTACATTATTCTTTCAAAAGGAATCTAACTTTCAGTAAAAACAAACTAAGAAAACATGGAGGAAATAAATATTTGAATTAGCATGTCATAGAGGTAAATTGTTACGAGATTTTATGTTATGCTTGTATAACTGTCTACCTCCAGGAAGATAATACCCAATTTCATATTTCATACTGTCATTCCACATGTAGATCAGGACATTCTTGCCATTTGGTTGGAAGACAGTGCTAATTAAAATGAAGATAAGCTGTCCCAAGACCTAATGTATTTTTCTTTTCCAAACATGAGGAATTAACAAAAACCCCCTTATTAAATAGCACAAGGAATCTAGCCAAACTATTTCCAAGGTGTTTTTCCTTATGTTTTTACAACTGTGGTAGAATAAAGCAGAGAAGTAATGCTACCATGAAACTGGATACTGGAATTATCTGGGGTTGTATTAATATATTTAAGTCAACGTTATACTGGATATTGCAAAATATCCAGTAAAAATTTCAAGCAACAATTGCACTTCATAGAATCATAGAATAGTTTGGATTGGAAGGGCACGTCAACTATCATCTAGTTCCAGTGTCCATGCTGTGGTCAGGCACATCTTCCAGACCAGTTTTCTCAGAGTCCCATCCAATTGGCATCCACAAATTCCATAGCTAGTTTATTCCATTGCCTCAGCAACCTCAGAGTTATTTTTTTCCCTGATAATAATCTAAATCTCCTCTCAATGTGAGCAAATTCCCCTTTGCCTTGTCACTACATGCTCTTGTAAATAGTCTTGCCTCATCTTTCCTGTAAATTCCCTTCAAGTACTAGAAGGCCACAGTTAGGTCACCTCTGTTGTCCAGCCTGAAAAATCTCAATTCTCTCAGCATTTTCTCATAGGAGAGGTTTTCCCTCTCTCTGATGCACTGAGTTTTCCTCCTCTAGGCTTGATCCATGTCCTTCCTGTGCTGGGGACCCCCGAGCTGGATGCAGCCCTGCAGGTGGGGTCTCACAGGAGCAGAGGGACAGAATCCCCTCCCTCCTGTGCTGGCCACACTGCTTTGGATGCAGCCCAAGACACGTTTGGCTTTCTGGGCTGGGAGTGCCATGGCTGGGTTGTGTCCAGCCTCTCATCCAGCTGCACCCCCAAGTCTTTCTTAGCAGGGCTCCTCTCCATCTGTCCACCCCACAGTGTGCCCTGACTCAGGTGCAGCACCGCGCACTTGGTCTTGTGAAACCTCTGAGCTTTCCATAGGCTCATTTCTCTGGACCCTGTCCAGGTCCCTCTGGATGGCATCCCACCCTTCAGGTGTGTCAAAGGCACCACTCAGGTTGGTGTCAGCAAAAACATGCTGAGGGTGCACTCAGTTCCTTTGTTTGTGTCCTTAATGAAGATATTGACTAACACTGGTCTCAATACAGGCCCCTGAGGGACACTACTTGTCAATGAAGTCCATTGGAATTGTGACCTGTTAACACTACCTTCTGCATGCAACCATCCAACCAATTCCTTATCCACCTCTCCATTTTGGAGAGAATGATGTTGTGGGGGACCATGTCAGAAGCTTTACAGAAATCCAGATAAATGACATCTGTAGCACTTCTCTTATCAACCGATGTAGTTAGTCAATCATAGAAAACTACTAGATTATTCAGACAGGATTTTGCCTTGGTGAAGCCACACTGGCTATCTCAAATTACCTCCATGTCCTCTGTGTGCCTAAACATAGCTTCTAGAAGGATCTGTTTCATGCATTTCTCAATAAATTAGTTGTGATGATATCAGTGGGATTGCAATGACATGTTGAAGTGTTAAAGTCAGTCAGGTGTTTATGATAATATGTCTGTGGATAATTTATAAACTGCAGCCGTTCAAGTTTTTACAGATTAGATCATGTTAGGGACTAAAATGGAAGCACTGGTTTTGATTAGGATAATTTTCTTTGTGGTAGGAATTGTGTTGAAAGCAGTCTTGATGCCACAGGGATGTTTTGGCTATTGCTGGGCAGTGCTGACACAATGTCAAGGCCCTTTGTGCCCCTCACACTGCGCTACCAGCAAGGAGGCTGAGGGTGCATAAGGAGCTGTGAGGGGACACAGTTAGGATAGCTGACCCCACGAACCAGAGGGATATTACAGACCATACAGTGTTTTGTCCAGCAACAAAACTAAGGAAAGACAAAGGAAGTGGGGGGACGTTTGAATTGTCTTAGCCCAAGTCACTATAAAACCATGATGCAGTCTCGTTTACCCTGAAAATGGTTGAACACTGGCCTGCTGTTGGGGAGTGGTGAGTGAATTCCTTATATTTTTTCTTGTGTGTGGAGATTTTGCCTTGCCTATTAAACTGCCTCTGTTTCAACTCACAAGTTTTCTTAATTTTATAATTCCTATTCTCTCCTGCAATCTGAAGTGGGGCAGTGAGTGAGTGGCTGTGTGGAGCTTAGTTGCCCACTGCTGTTTAAATCACAAGAATGGAGTATTGTGCCTAGGAAAATTAAAAATTGTGTGTTTGAGAACACAAATTTTCAGTGTTACTTGCTTTAATTTTAAAGGCCAATTGGGTAGCATGCTTAAGAGTACTGGATAGCTGTCATGTATTTTAAACCTTAATTTATGAGATCAATGGGTAACAATAATTGGCATTCATTTTGGTGAACTTCTATACCAGTTTGAAATATTTCCTACTTCCAGTTATGGAAAGGCTGGTATGAGATGCAGAAGTACATATCTGTTGACAACATCAGAAAATAGATACATCACTACCAAAAATGCTTATGTATTTCATAAGCTGAAGTAAATGGAATATAGAGAATGCTGGAATAAGTAGACTTCTCTGAACCATCAAACAGGTTTACAAATTAGATACAAATATTTGTCTCCTTGTATGTCTTATTCTCTAAGTTTATAGAAAGTTCTATTTTGTAAGATTTGAGTATAAGAAAGACAGAAGAATGATGTGATACACTGTCTGAATTCTAAAAATATCAGAGTGGGTTTATGGTTTTGATTAATGTGTAGAAGATCTGGGTTCATTTTATATTAATTCCATTACTGTCATACACTATATTATGCTTTAATTGCACCATAAAAGAAATAAAAAAGTTTTCAGAGCGTTTTTGTTTTCTTTTCATCATCCTAATTTTCTTTTAATCCACCATATATTTATACGTATACATAAATAAAGCAAATTATGGAATAAATATAAAATATTGGTATTTAAAAGTGTGTATGGAAAAAAGGGGGGGTGTAGTGACAATATCTATATAACTATGCTTGTTATCATGTTGTCAAAAGTTAGACACAATTGTGAATGGGTATATCCCAGATTTATTGGAGGCTCTTGCACAGCTGTAATCTGCCCATCTTCACTGAGCAGATACAGGACATGAATTATTTTACATTGCAGAAACAACAGCCACTTCATCAATATTGTGACTAATCTCACCCTGAATCTCAGGATACAGATGTAAGAAAGTATGGTACAGTGCAGATTCCTTCCTCTGCCTTAGTATGGATGACAAATTACAAGATTCATCTGAGCTTGTGTATTTTCACCACTGGAATACAAATAGTAGCTCTCAGTGGCTTTTTATTCACTTTAATCTTTATTAAATCCTCTAATTCTTCCCAGTTCCCTCTAGACTGGCTATTGATTTAAGCGGTTTAATAAAGAGATGGCAAACAAAGTAGATAATAGTATGTTTTAAAGCAGACACTGTTTTGGATATAGAAATTTCACTTTGCAGTCAGATTTGTAAAATGATCACTCAAAGGAAAAATTATTTATTTGGGTTGCAAAACCCAATGTTTTGAAGGCTTCCCTTCTCATTTAATAATCACACCAATTCTGTCTTACTTCCATAGAAAATATACTGCAAATAATAATATAAATATTATTCAGGTAACCAGTTGTACCTTTAGGTTGTCCTGAGCTGATGAACTTTAGTAAATACATTAATCTTTTCTCAGTATTTGTGAATTGTCTTTCTTCCTCTTGTCCCTTAGACTAAAACTGGCCAGACATAAACCCCTGAAATTTTGCTTTCTTTTCTCTCTTCCGTAGTAAACATTGTTGACAGGATTGATTTTTTTTCTTTAATGCATTTCAAATTATTTCACCACTTATAAGTTTTACCATATTTTTGCACTCCAGATATTTTACATTACTGACTGATAAATTTGCCTTTTAGAAGTTACAAAAGAAACTTTGCGCAATGCAGAAAATTTCATTTTCTTAACTCTAATTCTCATTAATATATAAGAATTTACTTGAGAAAATATTTTAAAAGATCTTCTCACATGCTAATAATTATTGAACACTGTCAAGATTTTTTATTAAGCCAGAACAGCATTTATTAGATTGGTTTATTTGCCTTGTTGTGTTTTATGTAACAACTATAATGAGCTTTCCTAGTGTTAATAACTAACATATATATAATAGCTCTGTTAAAGAAAGTCTATCCAGTCCTCTCTTTAAAATTAGGGAGAATTTTAAGGAAGAGAGCTACTTAAGGTAAGTCACCCACTGTCTGCAGCAATTTCCCTTTTCATGCAGACATTTTGAAAGAAGTTAGGTTTAAAATTAATGAATTAACACAGGTTTTGCAGTTCAGACTTTGCAAGGTAGAGACAAATTTTCATAACTGATGCAATAGTGTCTCTGACTTATGCAGCCTTTAAAAAGCGCATTTAAGTAGCCATTTATTTGCAATATCTTTCTTTTTTCCTTTAAGAGGTAATCCCTCCCAAACAGAAGGAAACGTACATTATCACACCTTCATTTAAAAAAAAACCTAGTAAGTAAAATGTCCTTACAAGAATGATGTCAAGTCACAGTATTTAGAATCTCAAACCTTTGACATTGGGGTTTGTTTTCATACTGAGTATTTCCAGTTCTCTTCAATGCTGTGTCTAAGTATGGTAAAAAATATTCTTTTTCTAAAGTTCCTGTTTCAATTCATGTTTTATTGAAGACTTTGAATATACTGTACTGGGAAAATTGGATAAAATTTCATGTAAACTTCATGCCATTACTAAAGTGGCTCAGTTATTTTGGTGTGAAGTGAGAGGGAATTGACCTGGGGTTCTCAGCATTTTGTAGTAGATTATCATAACTATGAAATAATACTTTTGTATACAAGTGTCTCAGAGGAAGCTGAGATTCTTGGGCATTTTAGGAGTGAGTATTTTAGATACAATTGCACATAAATTTCAATTTATTCTTAGAAAATAAAAGAAAGTTACATACATTTTCATGGCAGCAGAGGCATCACTTCCTGAATGTTAAATAACTTGGTGCCTTACCAGCTATGCATCCATATTACTTTTTCATTCCCCAATATTTAAGCATTAAAAAAAAAAAAACTTGCAAAATATTTTAACATGTGAATAGCAACTGCAATTGAATTGTAGGTTACAAATGTAAGCTGTATCTTATAGTAAGTCAAATCTTCTTGTATTATTCTACCATCTTCTTTACATTAAGTGTCTTTGTTTCCTTGTTTACAGGAAGTTGTAATTACTTCAATGACCTTTAAAATACATTTCTGAGTTGTAGAAAAAGATCAACATTTTTTTCTTAGCATGGAACTTAGTGTGTTTTCTGAGGGACAAACTACTGCATTTCTTGGTATTTTTACAGCAGCTCCTAAATAATTTTTACCATAACTGCTAAGTGAGAAAAAGTCTTTTCCAGGATCTGCTGTTAGGCTAAGTAGTAAAATGAAAATAAAGAAAAAAAAATCTGCCAAGAGTTAGTATAATATATATTCTGCTGCCAGTTATTATAGCTGTTCTATTTTACAAAACCTTTGTGAGATCTCCTTTCATATTTAGCTATATAGTCAATTTGGAATTTGAAAAATTATGGAAATTTGACTTGATATGAATTTCTTGTAAACCTAGAAACACTACAGCAGCTCAGATTTTGGGGCAGATTTACTGGAGGATTTGGGCAATAAGGTCTAAAATGTAGATCCTCAGAATCCTTGTCTGGCATGAAAGAAGCTCAGTTCCTTAGGCATGTAAATTTCTTCTTGCAAAATCCTATAGATACCTAATTTTCTGCTGCAGGGTGTGAACAGATAGTTGAAATTCTGACAACACTAATCTGTTTGGAAGCTCTCGCCTATCTAAACTGCAGTAGGAGTCATAAATTACGGGTTTCTGTACCTGTCTCTGTACAGAGCCTATTCCTGAAGGCATGGTGAGCAGGAAATAAAAAGGTAACTTTCAGTCTTTATTGTGTAGCAGCTGCCTGTAGCATTTTAATAAATATAAAATGAAAAAAAAATATGATAGAAGAGTTTTACACAGGCATGGTATATGTAGCATTCTGCTGAGATACATAGAGTGATTTCACAATAATAATAGAAAACAAGACTTCATAAATTTTCAGTTATCTCTGTGTTGTCCACATATTCCTTCTCAAAATCTTTCTAGAAAAAAGTTTTAATCCAATATCTTATATGGGAGAGCATAACTCAGGACAACCATCCCCCTGAGCTGGTATATAGAGATGGAGAGCAGAATAGCTTCTTCTTCTGCCATCCTGGAGGAAGAAATTAGTGACCTGCTGAGCTACTCAGACACCCACAAGTCTATGGGACTGGATGGGATTTATCCAAGAGTACCATGGGAACTGCTATAAAAGCTCACCTCCAGACCACCAAGAAGGTCTCCATGGTTTATCATTAGCCCTGATTAACTGGGGAGATCTCAGATGACTAGAGTTTAGGCAATGTGATGTCCACTTGTAAGAACAGCTGGAAGGAGTATCTGGAGAGCCTACAGGCCTGTCAGCCTCACCTTGGTGCTTGGGAAGGTTATGAAACAGATCATCTTGAGTGCCATCACACAACATATACAGAACAAGGGGATCAGGCCTAGACAGCATGGCTTTAGCAAAGGCAGGTCCTGCCTAACCAGCCTGAACTTTTATGACCAAGTAACCCACTCAGTGGAGGAGGAAAATCTGCAGATGTTTTCTACCTGGACTTCAGCAAAGACCTTGATGGAGTTTCCAATGCCATTTTTCTGGAGAAGCTGGCAGCCCATGTCTGGGACAGGTGCAGTCTTCGCTGGGTCAAAAACAGACTGGATGGCCAGGTCCAGAGAGCAGTGGTGAATGGAATTACATCCAGCTAGCAGATGATCACTAATATCAGTATCACTAGAACTAGTATTAGTTCCCAAAGTATTGGTCCCAGTTGTGTTTAATATCTTTATTGATGATATGGATGGCGGGATTGACTGCAGTACTCCCTTATCACTAGCTGTTGTGGGCGATTGTCATTCTCTCAGGTCCAGGCTGCAAACCTCAACCAAGATCAATGTAGATGGGATCTCTCTGGACTCTTTCTAGAATTCTAGAAGTATTTGGATAATGCTCTCAGGCACATGGTATGATTCTTGGAGTTTTCCTGTGTACGGCCAGAAGCTGGACTGAATGATCCTTATGAGACCCTTCTGGATATTCTGTGATAAATCTGAACCTCATTGTTCTTTAAAACTATCTGCAGGCAGGTTGTAGCCAGCTGGGAGCTGGCCTCTTCTTTCAAGCAAGCAAGGACAGGACAGGAAGACACAGCCTCAGGATGTGTCAGGGGAGGTTCAGGCTGGCCTTCAGGAGGAATTTCTTCACAGGAAGTGTTGCTGAACATTGAAATGACCTGCCAGCAGTCACCATCCCTGGACTTATTAAAGAAATGACTGGATAGGATGCTTAGTCCTATAGTCTAGTTGACAAGCTGGTGATCAGTCAAAGTTTGGACTTCATGCTCTTGGAGGTTGTTTCCAACCTCAATGATTCTGTTATTCTGTGACTCCAGATCTGTCTGTGATAAGTGCTCTAGTAAAGACTGGTAGTAGAGTCTATTAGGTAAAAAAACCTTGAAATAAAATGAACAACCAAAAAATTAATAATTTTCTTCATACATGTCCTCACTAGAGAGTTATATTTCAGTAAAATTCTCTCTGAAACACTCGTATAAAAAGTCTGACTTTCTTTTCCCTCAAGTTTTCTTAGAGAAAATTATTTTCTGTCCAATGCAACCTCCTTCCACGTGTGTGGTTAAACTTGTTATATGCACAATACTTTTTCCAGGAGAATACATAAGTTTTAACAATTACATTAAAAATGCAAATATAGAATTTTTCATGACTGCTAGTGTTTTTTTCTTATTTTTATTTTTCTGATCCTGTGATATTTGATTATGTCTTATAATTCTCTGTCCTTTTCTGTGGCAGAAAATTTCTAAACTTTAGTTCTGGACTATGAATTAAAGAAGAACTATGTAACAAAACTTGAACAATATTTTCAATATAGAAAGATGCATAGCAAATGGTGTGATTACACAGAGGAAAACAGATCATTAGTATTGTGCTGTAAGGTATTTTCTTTAACTTCTCTAGCAGTAACATAATGATCTGTCTGAACAAATGGAAGACACAATCATATGAGTAATACAGAATGAGGAGTCAGTCTTCATCCTTGTCCTTTCTGAGATTTCTGAACTTCTCTTGCATACTGTGTAGGTCATCTCTTTTCTAAGCTAAGAAGTAGTTGACCACCACCCTTTTCAATATGTGGAAGCTATTTGACCATCTTTGTCACCCTTCTTTGAACAATTTATGTTTATCTGTGCTATATTCTTTCTTTAGGTGAGTGAGAACAATTGCACACAGTGTTCAAGGTGTAAGCAATTCATGGATCTGTAGTGTGGAATGACAAAAGGGGTTTTTGGCTTGTCATTTTCTTTGGAAATTCATAAAAATTATATAATTTAGTTTGCTATTAATCTTATGTGATTAAGAATTTTACCTGCGCAACAGGCTTAGGTAAATAACCTAGAGCATAACTGTCTGTAAATAAATGACCAGAAATTGCATGGTTTCAAATGGATTAATACAAGAACCAGAATGGATACTACAGTATGATGTTAGTGGGTGTGGAGGCTTGTCTAGAGACTTCTACTGCTTCACTTTATTCTCTGTACTTGTTTGCAAGGTGGTAATATCAAAGCCTGCACAGGAATTTCAGGAAAAAGGCAAAATATTGCCTGTCAGGGAAGTACTTCAGGAACAGATATTTTTTTTCAGGATATGAAGATTCTGTAAGTACTTCCCTAAAGAGTTTGCAGTAATGACTCATTTGTCATAAGTGTAGAAGTGCTGAATTTTTATTCAGCTATTATATCTTGAGTACTTCATCCCAATGACAAACATTTTACAATTATATTATTTTGTCATTGCAAAGAGGACTTGGAGAACAAAGTGATAGAATGTCTGGTTCTATTCTAGGCATACAGAATAACTGATGATATGTGGAAACTTGACAGCAGTTGGTTTGTTTTTCTCTTTCTCACTTCAATAATGACTATTTGAAACAAGAATGTTCAAGCATTAAGCATCTCTTCAGTGCTGCTTCCTTTGAAAACATATTCTGGTAAAACAGATAACCAAAGGTGGGAGGAGAGAAAGAGGACTCAAAATCACCTATAAAATTTAAGTAATCACTTTTCACTGAAGTAAAACTGTTTTCTTTACTGTCATTTATTCCTTGGCTATCACAACATATATTTCAAGAAGTGTAAAACAAACAAACCCAATAGAAATGAGAAAAAAACAACAAAATTCCTCTCAGAAATAACTTTTAAGCCTTTGTATTTTACTGTATAATTTTTATTATTGCACTGGAATAATTGGTTCTGCTGAATAAAATATCAGCTCTGTTTGGATTCCTTTAACCTGTTCCTCTTGAAGCATGGCAGCAACTCACACAGAAACTGAGAGGTGTTTGGTTTTAATTAGGAAGGGTTGCACAACTTGGAATGACCTGTGCCATTGTTTTTTGACTCCTGTATCTCAAGTAACTTAAATGGATAAATTGTTGCAGAATACAGAGGGGATCTGCTTTGTTGTGTTTGTCACCAAGTGTGGATTCCTGCAGAGGTCAACGATTTTTATAGTATGTATCCTGGAGAAAATTTACACATACTAAAATGTCAGCTGGAAGGATGTGTATTGGTTAAAGTTAAGACTGTAGGGAAAATTATTTAAGGAAAAAAGACAATTATGTGCTCCACTGAAGTATTAATTGCTAAAGGAAAAATAAACACTTATAAGGACAAAATAAATGTTCTTCCATTTTGAATGATAGCTCATACATGGCTGCAAAGCACAATATTTTTATATGATATCTAGGAAATTTATTTGCATGTGAAGATTCTTAGGTGTCTAAGATTTGAATTTCTGTAAGTGAAATTTGTTTCAAAGCATTGCTTACAAAAGAAGAGGAAACTATGTCTGGAATTCAGATCTTGGTCCAGAAGAAATCCAGATAACATTTCAGTTACATGAGGATATTTTCACGGAATGAATTTTCTAGCAAGAGCTTTGATAGTTAGGGGTCTAGGACTAGGCTGATCTTGTCAGGGTTTATTAGCATGAGTGTGATTCTATGCTGATTCAGTGAAACTGCTCTGAAGAGTATCAGTCCTAGATTCTTTTCACTTGATTCAAAATTGTGCTGCATTGCTTTGTGCACAGACCTTCTCTTCAGTTATCCTTGTGTTGCACAAATTCTCTGTTATGAGACAGTCCCTTAGAATCTAAATCACCTTTGAAGGCAATGGGCAAAAGCTCAGGAATTGGTCTCCTGTTGTTTACTGGCTATTTATTCTCCCAATGAAAAGAAAATTATCACCTTTTTCAGACAAGATAGCTTATTTTCACTGTACTACCAGCCTTTTTCAGAAACTTTTGTAGTGATTGAGAAGGAAACAACAGTTTCACAAAAGGAGATCTTATTTCAATTCCTGCTGCAAAAACGCTACTTTTTCTTCCCAGACCATCAATTTGACTGTTGTACTAAAAAGTGCCTTTTTTTTCTTTTTTTTTTTTTGTATTTCCCTGCTCTTTTGGACTTCTACTTGCACTGGGATTTTTTTCTTTCTTTCTTTTTTTTTTCCTTTTTTTTTATAACACTAAAAAGAAATTTGATGAAATCCTGAAATAGGATATCAAGTAATAGATAATGAAAACATGGGAAACATGATTGGAAGACAAGGAAATGTCTTTCTCTTCAATAGTATGAAAGCAGGGGGGAAAGGCATTTCTTTGTTCAAAGGCAGGTTCAGTTATGAAATCTCACAGTGAATTGGTGTTTTCCAAAGGATGTAGCAGTGAAGCTGGCTTTTTGGCCTTTCTAGCTGGCTAAAAAGTTCAGGCTGCACGTTTGTGATAGCACTGCCATAAGTGTCTAAGTGATCAAGCAAGGAGATGTCAGTATTATTATTATATTATATTATATATACAGAAAAGCAATTAACAAATGAAACTTAAAGTTTAAGATAAAAGGTTTTATCATTCATTTAACATTTAACATTTTTTTTAAAAGATAACAGAAATTAGAGTAGTTTTTTTCCCACCACTAGTGGTCTATCCTATAATTCTCATCAGGTCAATCTATGATTAGAAGGGAATTGTCCAGACACATAAATTGAGTGTTCTTTCAGGCTGCAAGGAACTTTAGGATATTGAAAACCTATAAAAATGGAGACTGCATAAGCTCTTTGGGCAGTCTGTAGAGACACTAAAGTTAAAATGCTTTATGGAGATGCAGAAAAATCTGTTGCAAAACAATGAAAGATTTGGGTGAAATATGTCTTGAATAAAAAATCTTTCTGGCAAAGGAAATCTTAAATTTTCATTTAAATCAGTTTAAGGCCTATATTTTCCCCTCCACAAACCCTTTCTAGGGTAATATCCTTTTTTCTTTCTTTTTAATTTATGCAGAGAGATTTTAAGAGTATTCCTTATACTTTACATTTTCTCTCTAAAATAATTTGAACTCAATTTATCAAGCAAGTTTTGATTATGACTTAGCATAGCATATGGTGTTTGGCAAGTAATATTACCTGTAATGCAAATGGTCCAAATGTTCAGTATCTCTTTAAGTTGTCATTCATGTAGTGACTCCCCACCTTGAGTATTAACCCAGGGTATTTATGCTACTTGCTTGAGATATCAAGCTATATTCATACTTCCTGCAGTTGATTCCTTGGAAAAGAAAAGGATAAAAACTATGAGATGATCTGCATCAGGCTAGTAATAGTGTTTGACAAGCCAAGCATTGAAGCATGTTTAAGAAAAAGAGAATGTAAAAAAATTTCCTTCCTAATTTTTGATGTAATAAAACAGTGTCTTAAGTCTAAGCAATTAAAATGGTCAAGTTAAAATTTGAAATGAATCATCTGTCTCTTTATAATTGCTAAATATAAGACTGCAGATCCATGGGACCCATGTAAGCAGTAGCAATTATATTTTAAAATAGTTTGACTTAAAATGTTATTTCTTGTTCTGTTCATACATTATAATAAGATCTAGCAGAGATTATTTTAACAAGTGTTTTCCAAAATAAGTCACAAGAACACTAAGTAAGATCAGTCTTTGTAACAGTTTAAATCCATTTCTCTATTTGTAGCTTCCCCTGAAGGGGAAATGTCTCTTAAATCTATTTACACCTCTTTGGTTATGTTCACTTAGGAAAAAAGTCTGCAATTAAAGTCTGAAATCTTCCTGTTTTTTCCTTGACACACTTAAGAGTGCACTTATAAACCTTGTTGTATTTGATTATATAGTTAAAATAATTTATGATCCATTAAAATAGTTTTAGAGGGACATGGTGCAAACATTACCCAGTCTGTCTTTGAAAAATTGTTGCTGATTGTGCAGGATGCTGCCTCCTGCTTCTGTAGGATTAAGCACAAATAACACTTTACATGTGCTCATTGCTTAGAAGGTAGACTGGGGATGATCAGCATCTTATCCATTAAGCCATCAAGGTTCTTCTTAAACAGCAGATGTGAAGCTTAAACTTGAATCACAAATGTGAAGTTTAGCAGTCTTTGGTGCAGTGCCTATTGGTATTCAGAGTTCTAAATGTCATTACACAATGACAGACTATCAAATATGTTGAATCATATCACTGAAAACCAGGAGACAGAGCAATTTTCAACTAAGTCCAATTTATGCTTATAAATGGAAAGCTCGGTTTGAGCCCTAATTAACTGAACAGACAATGCCTGCATGAGGTTAGATTTTTATATGAGCCTGTTTATCTCTAATTATATGCTAATCAATTTGATTTCTCATTTAAACTCAAACTGGGAGGCTTCTTTGTAATAACCAACTCACATTGAAGCAACAAAACAGCTTTATATTTACCACATCAGCAGGGTTTAATTGCACATTTGGACAATGAAAATTAAGATGGATTCATTTTCATTGTCCTTGCAATGAAGCAGTATACAATGCACTTTTAGTTTGAGCTGACACATTTATGGTAGAGATATTAAAGTATAACATCCAAATATTTGCTAACATATTGGCAAGCTTTTTTGCTCATATTGTTTTCTAAATGATGCACTTTGGCTCTGCACTGTTATATTTTCCACTTCTTAAAAATACTGACACTAACTGTATTACTTTGGTATGGCATAGATCAAAAGAATAAACTTAGGATAAGGTATCTTTCTATAAAAAGGAGACATAGTCCAAATTACATATGAGAAGCACAGACACATTTCCTACTGTGAGTCCCCAAAGAAGCAATGAAAAGCATGCTATATTGCTAAGCCTGTGTGCAAATGCCAGGCAAAAATCAAATTCGTTTGTGAGCACTGCAGGAAAGAAAACTGGAGAGGTGGTAGTACCTCTTTTTCTTCTCCCACGGATACAGAACCATGATTATTTAAAGCACACCTGAATCATTGCAGTTAAAATTTTTATTTCTTAGTCATGGCTTTTAAGTATGCAAATCTTTAAGTAGTCTCTACATCCATGACTGTGGATATATTCAAGGACTTTCCTGAATCCAGGACAAAATAAAGCCGATATCCAAATATTTCTGTGAGTTGCTATTTTAAAATGCACAAATGAATATCTTAATGAAATCTGCCTGCTATCTGATTTACTTTTGAACCCTTTGACACTACGGAAAATATATTTGTATGAAATCTTTATCCCAGCAGAAAATATAGCAAAATGTAATAACGACTAAATCAGGTTGATGAAAATACAAAATTAAGTCTTATTTTGATTTTTATAACTAGGTTCTTTGATTGGATGTTAATTGTTAATGTTAGAAGATGTACAAAGGAAGACTGCATTCATTGCTCTAAAATTTATTAAAACCTTGGAATTTTTGGAAACATAAAAAGTGTCACTTCTAGTATAAAAAATTCCATAGAGCATTTTTGAAATACTGTGCAGCTCTTTATTGCATTCTTGAGATGTATTGACTGGCATGCCAAAGCCATTCTTGTACAATTGCTGTTCAACATGGCAAGAAAAAAACACTTTTATTTATAGCATTATTTCTACAAACTAGGCGTTTTGAAAACACTAAGAACTGTTAGTTTTTGATCCAAGGAAATCACACTCTGAGAAAAATAAAGGTTTTGTAAGTAAATTTTGACTGTGAGGAAGTGTTTTATATTGTTCTGGAGATGAATGTCGTTTCTAGGATAATCCTATTTGCACTCACATTGAGACTGAGCTGGTGATATGTAGACATCAAAACTCACTCTTTTTTTTAGCTGGAACATAGTAAAAATATACTTCATTGACCATTTTTCCAGAAGACCACATAAAATAATTTCATATCCTCTCAAATATTTGGCAACTTAAGCAGTTTAAATTTATAAATGACTTCTTCCTTGTAATTTCTTGAGTGGAATCCATTAATTTTTCAGAGGATAATTTGCTGTGATATTCCAATCCTTTTTTCTTGGAGCAGTGGCCATCTCTTCTGCTGCTGCATGAATTGAAGCATGTGGTGCATCAACCTCTCCACTCATTGTCAAAATAGTGTATTCTAGAAAACTGGCATTATCAGGTGACTGGCATAGCCAATGCTTCTATCATGAAGAAGAAAAACTTAACAATAAGAATTGCATCTGTGCAATTTCCAACAGGGTTGTAAGTGAACGTAACAACACCTTTTTTCAGTTGCTGACCTTGTGGGGATCATGTATTACTCCAACATGAAGAATTTCAGCTAGTAAAGGGAATCTGAGGTGTTTGCAACCTATAATTTAAAACTGGTGACTGTATGTGATATGAAATATAAATATGCAGAATTTTTAAAAGTGAACAAATAATATTTGGCAAAATTCAGAAGAAAAATTAAATGATACAGCTGAAGTATAAAACAATTTCCACCACAAAAAATATTTTGAGAGTTAATCACTGTCAAGTGAAAAAGATTCAGCAGCTGGGCAACAAAACCTCCAGTTATCTCTGTCTTTTACTGAAGAACAAGCCACACTGAAGTAAATTTCAAGCTAAAGATAGATCACATGTGTACTTAGGTTTTCCCTCCAAATCAAAACTGAATAGAAGTGTGGATAATTTTTAAACTGTTGACGCCCTTTTTTTAATAAACCGTTGAAGGGGTGTTCAGGAAGTATGAAATAACCGCATGTTTCAGAAAAGTCAAGTTTAACAGAAATTTGTTGGAAATCTTGAATGAAAAATGCAGAAAATTATAATAGTACTATCCCATTGTTGCTTAAGACAAATCATGTATGCCATACAATCTTTTTAAAGATGTAACAACTCTGCATTATGTACTGAAAATAAAGAAATGAGTTTTTAGTTGTTCTTCTCAAATGGTCACTTTGGCTCTTATAAGGGACCCTAAAAGAAAACCCTCTTGATTCTGTCTTGGGAAATAATGTCTTCAAATCTCATCAGCTTCTGTTCCCTTGCCATCCACTGTTTCATTCCCAGCAGCTTCAATTCTGTTCTGTTTCAGTTGAGGCAGTCATTTGGTGCTACTTCATCCTTGAACAAGTCTGCCGCATTTTATCTTCTCTGCTTGTCTGAGCACATTCTTCTTCTCTATTAGTTCAGGCAGCAGTAGGAACTCACCCAACAGGACCTTCCTTTGTGGACTCTGTTTTGTATTACATCCCCTGCTCAGCACAGGAATGGATTGTTTGACTCCTGTCTTGGTAAGAAAACAGAGACCAAGCAAAATGTGTGTGATAAAAAAATCAGTTGAGCAGAACCCTGGGGAAATAGTGTGGAAAATAGGTAGGAAGAATGGAAACACCAGTTGAACAAGAGGAATGTATATGAACAGAGAATGCTAAGCAGGGCATCTATATTTGCAGTTTGATTACATTGGATGAGAAACCATAATATGATTGCTTTGCAAATGTATAATAGAGGGAAGAAAATTGAATAGCAAGGTGTTCTTAGGTATATGGAAGTGTTCAGTAAAGAGATGAAGATAAAAAAATCCTGTGGATGAAACAAATACCTATATCTGTCTATCCATAAATATATGTATATAGAGTGAACTGTTTCACTATGTCACATAGAAAAAGAAGTGAAGTAAACTGGATATTATAATTATACCTTCCATTTATTTTGTGTGCATTATTCAGCTGAACAAGACCAAGAAGCAATTAAAGTTCATGTCT
This sequence comes from Passer domesticus, assembly GCF_036417665.1. Taxonomy (NCBI): domain Eukaryota; kingdom Metazoa; phylum Chordata; class Aves; order Passeriformes; family Passeridae; genus Passer; species Passer domesticus. The sequence continues at coordinate 40,471,455 of NC_087478.1, read as the reverse complement.
AAAAAGCATTTAGGACTATCTAAAAGAGCTGGGATTCCAGTTCCTAAGAATAAATCATTGTATTTTAGATGAGCAAACACCTAATTAATTTTTTTCTCTTTCTGAAAAGTACTTGAGAACATAAAAGAATAAAATAACTTGAAATAATTTTGCGGTGGAAAAAGTGTGAACGATAACAGAATAACAGGGAAATAAAAGGATGAAAGAGCAGAGTCCAAAGGAATTTAGAGTCAAAAGGAATGTTCTGTGAGAGGAGTTCTTCTGTCTACAATTCACAAAGGACATTCATAAGTGTTTTAGTGTTGTCAAACAGTAATGTGAATACTACATAACAGAAAAACAGTAAAATTGCAGGGGTTTGGTTTATACTTTTTATCACAACTAATAAAGCATTCGGAAAAACTGGCAAGATAATTTGCATTGTATTAACTCATATGTTGTATTTCAGATTTGTCATAATATATTATTTATGGTGAAAACTTCCAAATAATGAAGTGAGAATGGAAATCACCTGAGCAAGAATGGATGCCACAAGCAAGGTCACCCAGACCTGATTGTCCAGAGGACTGTCTAGATTGCTTTTGAGTATCTCCATGGAAGGAGGTTCCACAACCACTCTGGGCAATGTGTGCCAGTATAAAAACACTTTTCCTGATTTTTAGAGAGACTCCCCAGTGTTTCATTTCTTGCCCATTGCATCTTCTTCTGGCAATGGACACACTGAAAAGAACCTGTCTGTGTCATCTGTACACCATCCCTCTAGGTATTGGCAAGCATTGAAGAGATCCCTGAGCCTTCTCTTCTTCATACTGAATGGTACCAGCTCTTTAAGCCTCTTATGGAGAGATGCTCTAGTCTTTGAATCATGTTCATGGTCCTTTGCTGGATTCTCTCATTATGTCCATGTCTCTGTTGCACTGTGGAGATCAGAATTTGAACTCCAAATAAGGCATAATCAGTTCTGTAGCCTTGAAACATGTTTCTCTCATTGATGAGAAAGGTTTAATTTGTTCTTCTATATTGGGAATATGTTGTACCTTAGATGTTTCATCTTTTACATCTAGAAGATAACTCATCTCAGTATGGGACACAGAACAGAGTAGAGAAGCAAGATTCTTGAAGAGGCAAAGGAACTCTAAGAGAGAATAATATAACTGTATCATTGATCTGTTTTGATGTTGACTACAATCTCCTTCACCAGATTTTTTATACTCACATTACTGACAATCAAAGACTTCTTTCTGATAAATTACAAAAAACAAACCCTAAAACAAAACACTTCCTGGAACCGGAACAATTAGGTAAGTTTATGTTCACCTTCATCTTTATTAACCTGACATATTACAGAGAAAATAGGAAAGTCAGAAAAGTCAGAAATCAGAATTTATTTTGTATTTTAGCATACTTTAATCTTTATTCACATTTTAATAAATAAGACACATTTTAGTTGACAGTCTGAACATATTTAACAAGATGTTTTTGAAAGTAAAGCTTTTTTGTTTTCTACTGATAACAATTTCATGCTGCATGTCTAGAACATAGTCTTTCAGAGAAATCCCTAAGCACTTCCTGTGAAACAGTTCCATTTAGAAAACTCATTCTGTTTGCTCAGACATGGAATTGGGATATAATGAGTTTGGTATTTGAACAGTAGGAAGCAGCAATATGTTACATTTAGGAAAGAAGGGAGGAGGGGCTTTTCCCCATGAAATTTGTAAGATCATTTAAGTGGACAGAATGTAATTAATTGCTAAACTGGAATTCAACCAAAGAAGAATATCTAACTATTTCTTACTTGCCAAAACAAGCTAAAAAGCCAAACAGAAACACCATGGTGTCTTTCATGACAACTGGTGAGGATTTGAAATGTAAATCATGTTCATTTGATTTAGTGGCCAGAATTTAAAATGCTAATCTTTGATAGTTGTTATTTTGGGTTTTTCTTTTATTCTAAATATAATGGAAACTAGTTGCTTTCATGACTGGAGCAGCCACAAATGCAATAGGTCTTGGCTGCCTGAGAAATCATCTTTGTCAACCATCAGGGCTGCTATATTCCTGTCAAAAAAAAAAAAAGAGAGAGAAAAGACATTTTTTTCTGTTGTACAGAGAAATCATGCAATAGCCTAGAAATCTGGGCTCAAAAATAGAAACAAAATATCTTTAAAAAAACCACAAAACCCACAACAAAACAAAAATGTGGTATTCACATAGTCTTTGAACAGAGAGAGACATAATTCTCTCTCCCAGGATTTTTCCTGGGGAAGGCAGTGAGAAAGCTCAGCAAGAGAAGAGAAAGCAATTCTTATCTCTATTTAATGCTCCTGTTGTTTGGCACATGTGTAATGTGTTATGGAGAGTGTTTACTGAAGAGTGATTTGTTAATTGGACACTGGTGATGGTTGTTTGGACTGATTGACCAATTCGTCAAAGTTGTGTCATGACTGTCTGTAAGGGTCATGGGGTTTTTTAGTAGTAGAGTATAGTATAGGATGTAGTATAACATAGTATAGCTTAATAAAGCAATTGTTCAGCCTTCTGAATCATGGAGTCAAACTTGTTATTCCCCAGCTGGGGGTCATACTGCATCAATACGAAAAAACCCCAAACCACCAACCCTCTGCCAGTCTTGGTTTTGTAATTAGCTATCAATTTTTTGGTAAGTCTCTCCCTTCCTTTTTAACAGTGAATTCCTCTGATATGTTCCCAGGTTGATTATTTCTTAAAAAAAAGATACATAAAAAAGCAAGAATTTGTAGTTCTAAGCCTTGCTGTTCTGACAGTCTCACTGCTTTTTAGACTGTACAGATGATTAATCATCCACAGCAATAGAAACGTTGTAGGTTTTACAGATTATTTTGAACATTTTATTTGTATGATCTACAGCTCTTTTCCATCTGAAATTTCAGTGCCTGCCTCTGTCAGAAACATAACAGAATCTTAGTTGAAAATAGTTCCTTAAGATTTTGAAATCCAATTAAACTTCTCTTAGAATTGTCAGGGTGTGGGATAGGTGAAACTTTTGAGAGGGAGGTTAGATAGTGAAAAGCTATGTTGGCTATTAGCAGAAAAGGGTGAAAATAAAAAGAACACAGAAAAAAATTTTTGAGTGGCAGAAATGGTAACACTTCTTTGAAGTAATTTGAAATACCAAAAATACACAGGAAATATTAATTTTGTGAAAGCTAAAGAAAATTGTTCATCCTCATTTGCTCTGAGGGTGACTAAGCACTTGAACAGTGCTTACCAAAAGACGTTGTGAAGACTCCATTCTTGAAAATACTCAAAAATCATATGAACTTGGTTCTAAGCAACTGTCTCTAGATGTCCCTGCTTGAGGAGTGAAGACATAGCAGATAACCCACAGAGGTCCCATATACCTCAACTAATCTGTGATTCCTAGTTTTGGTAATTCCAAGAATGACATTGTTCAGTTTTCTTGTGGAAAAATAAAGATTTCCTACCAGTGCATCTGCTCTTCAGCATCAGGTCACTGATAGTTTTTGGTATTTCATTGACTAGCAAGTGATAAAAGAGGAGGAAAGTAAGGTGAAATCTAAGTGATGGCCAGTCTTTGAATAAGGACAGGGTCCATATGAAAGTTAGTCTAAAAGTCCTTTATTCTGTACTTGTCAATGTTCCCCTGTGATAAAAACCAAATCAAGAGACACTTCAGTTTCCCAAACTGTAAAATTGTTCAAATGTCATGCTGTAACAAACTTATCCATTCATATAATTTCAGTTCAAATTGGAAATTTTAATTTTCATTTAGGGCTGATTAATGTAATTTAATTGCTAATGGCAAATGCTGTAGAAGAACCAATCCTTTCTTCTGAAGCTTGTGTGCTGAAGGACTGTATTTTGTGCAATAGCTTTCAAGAATACTTTGGAGAAGTTTTCCTACTGATAGAAATCCAGCATGAGCTTTGCATATAAAAGAAAATAACTAACAGCAGAAGAGTAAATTGTGAATTGAAATGCTGGAGGACTACAGGAATTAAGGTATACAAGAGTAGTGGTGTATTTTATGTTGATATAAACAATTTATGCTTTGGTGAATTCATGTTTTGGTTACAACAAGAGCTAGTTAAGTATGATAAACAAGGTTTAATATATGTTTAGTGGATAATAAAACAGACAGAATTAGAGAATGTGTGAGTTTAGAAGGGACTAAGGAGGTCATCTCGTCCAACTTTCTCTGCTTGGCAGGGTCACCCAGAAGTAGTTGTTCAGAACTGTGTCTGGATGATTTTTGAAACAAGAAGAAAGAGCTCATACTCTCTCTGGGCAACCTGTGCCAGTGCTCAGTCACCTTCACAGTGAAAAAAAAGTGTTTCCTGACATTCAGGCAGAACCTCTTTGTGTTGTGATTTAACCTGGCAGGCGGTTAGAACACCACACATCTGCTCATTCACTCCTCCATGCAGTCATACAGGGGAGAGAATTGGAAGGAAAAAAATGTAAAATTAATGAATTAGAAAAATACAGCTGAAGAGGACAGAAAAGACAAAGACAATAATATTGATAAAATAATTAGAATATTAAAAACAAATGATGCACAATCTGATTGCTCACTGGCTGGTTCCCAGCCAGTCCCTGAGTAGCAGCCCTATGAGCAAATTTTCCCTGGTTTATATAAGGCATATGATGCCATATGGTATGGAATATCCTTTTGGTCAGTTGGGTTCAGCTTTTACAGCTGTATCTCCCCCCAGCAGCTTCCTCTGTTCCCTAGTCTGCTGGCTGTGGGGCGGGTGAGAAGCTGAAAAGTCTTTGACACAGACTAAGCACAGCTTAGCAGCACCTAAAACATTAGTGTGATATCAAGATTATTCTTATTCTAAATTCAAAGCACAGCACTGTCACAGCTATTAAGAAAAAAAATAACTCTACTCAGATGAAGCCAGGGCATTGTGTTTCAGTTTGTGTCCGTTGTCCCTTGTTCTGTCACTAGGCAACACCTGACAGTCCTCAGTTCATCTTCCCTCCATTCTTTTATGCAAAGGAAGAATTTTCTAAAGTCTTCTCTACTCCAGCCTGAACAGCCCCAGATAAACTTTCCTCACAGGAGAGATGCTTTAGTGTCTTAATCATTTTTGTAATCATTTCCTGGAATCTATCCAGTATCCCAATGTCTCCAACAGAGCTACTTAAGTAGTACATTATTTTTCTAAGTACACTAATCATGATTCCAAGAATATTAACCCTTTACTCCTAATTGCTCGTGTCAGTGATTTTTCAAGATAATTTTGAATGAAGTAATGAATAATCCATATGACCCTAAAACTTCATGAGATTATTAAAAGAGGTGGTGTGGATTTATCTCCAACATGTCAACCTAAATAATATTCTTTCTGAAAGGATAACTGAAATCCTGAAAAATGGAAAGCATCAGACAGTAAGAACATATTCCAGTAGTTTTTTAGTACTATCCAAGTTATGGTGATCAAGATATTCTCTGAGCCCTTCTTCCTCTTACAGAGTATCTGGTAGACCTCTACCTCTTTGGGGTCCTCCAGGCTTTCTTAATACAGGCATTCTCAGTAACCCATCCTGTGTGAAAGGACAGGAAATCACTCCTAAGACTTATAGGTACCAAAATGACTCTAACTAAAATGTCAACCATTAAACGAATTTCTTATGAATAACATCTGAGAATACTAATACAATTCCCCACAGATGAAATTTCTTTTTGGGAAGGGAAACGAAATCTTGCGACCCCCTAAAAGGAAGACTTACAAACCCTCTGGAAAGGAGATATGAGCAAAAGAAATGTGCCTGGAAAAAAAAAACAAAAACAAAAAAAACCCAGAAAACCTACAAGAAAATGGTCTGGGAGGAAATGAGGTACAGTGCAAAGGGTTAAACCATGCCAAAACTAACCTCACAGATGTTGAAAAATCAAGAGAAAAAATCAAGGAGGAAGACAGAACTTTGAGGGGAAGATAGAAGTGACATGGTACTGAAAAAAAAAATCTTCACCAAAGTCATAGCCATCAAAAGGCATGGGATGCTGCCAAGTGCATGGACATGGACCAAAGATTGCCCAGTTGATGCCCATTGAAATCTTGCAACCCCCTAAAAGAAAGACATAGAAATACTCTGGAAAGGAGATTCGAGCAAATGAAATTCACCTGTAAAAACTCAAAAAAACCTGAAAATTGGGACGTTTAGTGACTACAAGAAAATGGTCTGGGAGGAAATGAAGTGCAGTGCAAAAGACCAAAAGATGCCAAAACTGCACTGATGGTGTCCCCACACTTTTTATAAGTCTGGGTTTATAAATATGAGAAAACTTACAGGAGGTATATAAATAGTTGCCATTAATGTCTTTTCCTGGACTTAAAAATTGAGAGCCAGACACTGTTAAGGGATAAGGTGTTTTTTCCTCAGCATTTCAATAAGGATGTGCCATTTCACTAAGGTGAAATGAGTCACAATGTACCCCTACGATAGATGGCTTGTACAATTTATAGACCTTACAAATTAGAATATATAAAAGGATGCTCCAACAGAAGGCCTGGATGAATGTTGTGATATTCCCCCCACCTGTGGAATTACCCCCTGGATGGGCGAAGTCTCTAGTTTGCAGGATTTGTTCTAGAGAGTGCCTTGGTTTCCCAAGGTAGCATAGGGTTTTCTGGTGTCCTGCTATGAGGTCTTTAGGATGTCTGGTCTCCTGGCCTAACAGAATACTAGGACTATGCTAAGTTATCAGGCTTAAGGAATTGCGAGTATGCATGCTAAGAATACAGAGTATACATAAATGAAAAGCCAGAAAATCATCTTGGCATCACAATAACATTTTTTAAGGATATATGCTTTTACAGAAGAGTTCAATGAAATATTAAGTTTTTGTTTTTAACAAATTGCTGTGTTTCAAAGCAATATGTCCTATCCTGGAAGCAGAGGGAAGAACTAGACACAACAATTAAAATACAGAAGGCAGCAAAATGAGGACACAAATGGTATATCAACAAATTTTCTTATTTGCTTAGATTTGTATAACTTCTGGTAAAACTAGGCTAGAGTGTTTTCATTTGTTTTCAATTACCAAAGTTATCTGCCCTAATGTTCACATTTTACATTTACAGTTTACATTTTTTTACATTCTTCTGCTGTTAACACAACCTTTTCTTTTACCTGAAGTTGAATACTATTTCAAATTTCAGGTTGATTTTTTTTGTTTGGTTGGTTGGTTTTTTTTTGCACTAAGTAGTCCAGTTTTTGTCTCTTTATTTTAATGTGCTGACAGATGGTTTGATTTAATTCATACCCTCTGGCTGGCTTTCTAGAAGAGCTCTATCTAAAATTATTGTTACAAACAAAAATTCTGGTTTAAACTTCCTGTCTCTTTCTTGTGGCTAATAATGATGTCGCTTCCTTATGCTATGCAGAACACAAACTATTTAATTGATTTAATACTTTTTTGTTGTTATTTTTCAATGGTGCACATATCTGAAGCCAGACATTTGGATTTTTCCTTTCTCCAAAACTTTCAGCATTTCATATTAAGCAACAGGGAGATTGTCCTAGATACTTAACACTTTTCTAGCTTCAGATTATTTTTCTTTAAGTTCTTGGCTCATTTTGAGTCCTTAGTCAGGAGCTTGCTTGAAAATTAATCCTGGTTAAACTGCCTAAGGTAGTAATACTGTTCTGAAAGTACTCAGTCAGTGCCATATCACAGAAGAAGAGAAAAAAAAGTAACATGGTAAAATAAAACTTTGATCTTTGATTCTGTATTTGATATTGTTCTCTGCAATTTTCCTGAATCTTATAGAAGGAAATTTAATTATGATGATTTAATGTTGATTTTTTTTTTTTTTTACGAACAGTATTCACTTCTACTTATATTTCTTACCTTGGCTAGAGGTGTGTCACCATGAGTTGCCTAGGCAAAACTGTTGCATTATACTTTATTATTCCATCATTGTCTCAGATCATCAGTACTTTATTAATTGTGAGTCACTCTTAAGTTAGGCTGTAGTAGACATTGTATGTCTATGAGTTTTCCAAGAGGCTTGTGATGTTCATGGTTATTGCTGCTAACTTAGGAACAATCTTTGAATAGGGATGACTCTGGCTATTGGCATTTTGTTGGAAGACTGCTGTTAGTGTTTAAACAAAGCTTGAGACAATGCAACGTGTTAAAACTTTCCACCTTAATGTGGTTGCAAAGATCTGTAAAACCGTGCTTAAGCAGGGCTGTGCTTGGGGAGTGCTATGTGGCTACTGTGAGGCTCTGGCTCATCACGGTTGCAGGGTCTAGGAGTCAGACAAACAGACACAGGTATGGACATGATGTATATCAAAAGAGGGAGTACCTGAGCACTTTGACAGTATTGGAAGGAGGAGAATGAAGGACAAGACATGAAAATTTCCATGAAAAATCAGAAAGGAGGTAGAAACTGAGGACCAGTAAGTACCCTAAGCACCAGCAATATTCATTCTGGTTTTTTTTGACAAATAGATATATAATTGTTTTACAGAGTGTAAAACAACTTTGAAGAAAAGATTCAGGATAAAATTACATCCCATTTTTTAATCTGACAGTTTATTGATATATCAAAAATTTCCTCCTTGCTCTGTCTTTTCCGATTGTGACTCTTATTCTTATTTTTGGGGGATTATGACACTGCACTGAAAGAGATTGCTAAAGTGATCAAAAAGGAACTTGACAATGGCTATTTTCTTCCTATCCTGACAGATTGAAAAAGGACTGATAAGTGCTAGAGTATCTTCAAAAAGAGGCTCAAGAATATGTAAATGGAAAATGACATAAGAAGGAAGGAGAATAAGCAGCAGCAAATGTTAAACTCTCAGATTGAGACATAAAATAGAATTTAGTCTGGGGAAATTAAATAATTTTTTATACTTCAGTGTTGTAATCCATTTACAGATACATTTATAACCAGATTTTTATTAGAATCCATGCTTTAGACCTCAAGAAAAAAAAAGGAGAAAGGATTACATTACATTTTCCTTCACCTTTGATAAATCTTAAGTGCCAAACATCTTGCAATGTTCACTTTGTATTCATTATGGAACTAACTTAAACCACCAGTTGTGGTGATATTTATCAATTCACTCTTTGCCTGTCCCTCAATAGCAAACATATATTTCCAGAATATGAAATTTTTTTGATGCATAAGTGAGGTGGAATTCATAAGTGAGAGAGCACCTACTCTACTCTTTCAAATGAATTATCGTGTATTGATAATTCTAACAGAGGGTTCATCTGAGCTGTGCTGCAGAACAGCCCTTTAAGTACACAGGTCAGAAGGAAGAATCTATTTGTTGTTTCTCACAGAATAAAGCTGACACTGAAGACCCATGTAACATATCACAGGGTAAGGTTGATTCTCTCTTTCAGTGACTGTTCAAGAAATCTTACTGATGGTTCTTCATACTGTGTTTTTGTTGCTAATATTGGAATATTTGCATAATGTATGTGGAGTTATTATTGGTAGCATCTTGAAGAAAACATGTTGCAGAGAGAGAGGAAGGGGAGTTAAATCTGGAGCAAAATTTTGTTATTCCATGCTAAACCTGGAAGCTGGCTTGCTTCCATAGCAGTTGTGACTGCTTTGGCTTGCTTCTCTTGGGCTTTCTTTGTACAGTGTGGTTTTGAACTTGTAATGGTTTGAAATCCTCAAAATGGCCCTACCATAGTGGTCCAGAGGAACTGTAAGGGTACTGAAATCAACAATACATTTTGGACTTCTTTCTATCATAGTTTCAGAAAAGATTATAGGGAGTTTGTGGTGCTGCTGTGCAGTACCTTTAAAAGGCCTTCACTGATACCTTATCTGTAATAAGAGGAAAAATACTTATGATTTTTTGAGGTGATGGCTAAATATTGTGTCTCCTTGATCTATAAAAGTTTTTTAGGAACCATATTGGCTGGTTCAGATGGAAACTTGGAAAATAAAGGGCTATTTTCAAGCAAACTGCTAACTTTGGAATTTTGGAAGGTTTAATATAATTTCTAATTATTTTCATCTGTAAACAAAAGTGGTTTAGTATACTACATGCAGTAAAAATAGCTGAAACACTGGGACACATTTCATTTAGTAGTTTTTTTATGTCAAAATGTGTGAGTTTTCTTTGATTCTAGCATTTCTTGCTGAGACAGAGATAATATCACATTTTGGAATCATCTTTAATAACAGTCCTTCGCTTACTTTGCACATAAATGAAAAGTAAATAGGAAACATGTCTTGCTTGTACAGTGGTAATTTAAAATTATCTCCTAATTGAGCTTCTCATATTGTAATCTCAGTTTTCACTTATACCTGTGGTGGTTCTACCAAAATCATTCACGTTTGAATGAAAATTTAACTTTTAAGAGAAGATAATGGTCCCTAGAATAATATGGAGCTGAGTTAGGAACAGTTTATGTCAATTATCATTAAACATTTTTTTTTTCACCCAGAGGGTGATTGGGCACTGGAACAGGCTCCCCAGGGAGGTGGTCACAACACCAAGCCTGACAGAGCTCAAGAAGTTTTTGGCAACACTCTCAGGCACATGATGTGACTTTTGGGGTGTCCTGTGCAGACCAGGAGTTGGATTGTGAACTTGATGGATCCCTTCCAACTCCAGATATTCTATGACTATGACTTGAAACTTCAAGTTAATACAGTTTATCATATAAGTAAAAAGTGAAATGCTGAGTTTTATTTTGTCAGCAATGGAATATGACTACTAAATAAGTTCTGCCAGTGCTTAAAGCAGCACACATTCTTTACGTCTTTAATTCATTTATTATAAACCCATATTTTTAGAAAAATTTCAAATATTAATTTTTTAGAAAGAATTTTTGGAATTCAAACATATTCTGAAGATTTCCTTTCCACTTCTGTACTCAGTAAAAATTTTCCATTAACTTCAACTAGCCAAATGCTGAAACACAATAAGCTTATATATAAAAAGTTTTAGTAAATAAAATTACACTTCATATGAAATCACAATTTATATGAAAAAAAATCTTGTCATTTTATTATTTTTTTCTTAAAGTCGGGGGAAAAAGTATGAGAGAGATATCTTTATATAACAGGACTTAAAGATTAAATTATAAAGGTAGAGGCATATTTACATGTGTGACATGCATAAATACAAAGTCCAGAGTAATGGAAGCTCAATGTTAAATAAAGTCTTTGGTCAGTTACTTGATAGTCAATCCTTTGGAAGGAAAAAATTCTTTCTATAAAAACCCAGTAACAAAATGCTAAATAAATGATTTTTCCTTAGTTTCCATTATGTTTAGTACTGTGGTGATTCTTACCAGCAAAGTACAATTTGAAAAGCAATTAATTTCATAATATTTTTAATTAAAATTTCAGGATACTATTTGATTATAGTTAGAGTGGAAAGAAACTAAGGACATGGGGTTTTTTAAGTCTTCATTCGCTTTGCTTTTCACTTACAGGTTTGATGGCTACTATGAGCATAGATTAATACTTAGCTCCAAGGTAGGATTTGTTCCCATAAGAAATAGTAAGGATCATAAAAATATACCAATTTTTGCTTAGCTCCAACTAATCTAGCACTTTGGAAACACTCATCATAGAATCTATTCTTTTGAATGTTGTGTGTCAGGAAATGTATCACTATTATACATATAACCATTAAACCTTAGCTTTCCCTTAGGGCCTGTTTCCAATACTTTATTCATGTAGAGTTTTAAGTAACTTGCTCAGCACTCGTTTCAGTGTTATAAAGAATAGATTATACTTTAGCTTACTGTTACTCATGGGATTTTTTTTTTTGTGCTGAATAACAAACCCAACAGAAATATTCCTTTTGTAATGGACACTGGTAATGTATTATTGAACTCAGACCAAGGTAGTATGAAAACACACAAAGGCTGTGAAGCAACGAGGGATAAGCTGAACAAAAACCAAAAGTCCCCATGCATTTATTTTAACAGAAATATACATATATGTGTGTAAGTGAAGTGTGATATCTGATTGCTATTGAGAAATGACTAATATAGTGTAGCAGTTCAGCACTAGCAGAAATAAATTCAGCCATTTCCATATATTTTCAAAATATATTCCCATGGAATATTCCGTAGGAAAGCAGGATGCCAGATATATAATTCAAGGACTATAAACTAAAATGCAGCATCAAAAAATATAATTTCTGCAAAAACTACAATGATTAATGCTGTACAGCAATGACACATCTGCAAGGTTTTCATTGACCCTTCTTTCTGCAAGTGAGCAGAAATATTTAAAGTACAAACTCCCAAGTATTTACATGCAAAAATCATTCTGAACTTTCTAACACATTGCTCCTGTTTGCCTGTGATCACAACTTTCAGAGATTTACCACCTAGTATCTTCTAGAAACATACCTCGCACTGGTATTTCTTTTTGTTACTAGCTGTGTTTCAGTATCTTTATCAAACTGTCATCTTGGCATGTCCAAGATGAGAGCAATAAGAGCATCTCCAGTCCCTTTTTGCTCTTCCTTGCAAGAAGTTCTCTTTATTCTTCATTAGACAGAGGTTTCTTCTCTCTCCTCATCTTTCTCTTTTGCCTGTATTTTCCTCTCTCCGTCTGGCTTTGGTAGGACAGTAGCACATACAATAAAGCAAAATTACTCTCAAAATCCTGTCCCCTTGTAACAGAAGCCAGCAGGCAGTGTCAGCATGTTGGCCTTTTCAAAACTTTTCAGTTCCTTCTTGTTAATGAGTTTGATGGGGAATATGTGATTGGCCTTTCTGTCTGCCTTTCTCATTTCAGCAATCTCTAAGTGCTTCCTGTACATAAGTTGCCTAAGAAAAGTAAAAGTTTGAGGTCTTATTTAAGGAAATTTGTGCAGATTTTTCGGTCCCTTTCTGTTTCTTTTCTTCCTTTACAAGTATCAGAACTTATTTAGTTTTTCATCTCTTCAGTTAGTGGTCTGTTATTTGGTAATTTAGGTTCATATTGGCTAGATTGCCTTCATAAAATTAGAAAATGTTTCCCTGGGATGCCTTTATACTAATTATCATAAGCAGTAATGGTTTGACAGCACAGTACTGACTGCTTCACACTGCCAGAGAGATATACCAAGGAGGAGAGCAACTCTTCTATGAGGAAAGGCTAGGAAAATTTGGCTTGCTCAGCCTGGAAAAATGAAAGCTTCAGGGTGACCTAATTATGGCCTTCCAGTGCTTGAGGGCACCCTACAAGGAAGATGGATATTATTTACAAAACCATGTAGTGAGGACAAGGCAGAGTGGCTTCAAACTGAAAGAGCATAGGTTTAGATTAGTTATTCGGAAGAAGTTCTCTGCTGTGAGGTTTGTGGAATAGGTTTCCTGAGGAAGTTTTGGATGCCCCATCCCTGGAAGTGTTCAAGGCCAGGTTGGATGGGGCTCTGAGCAACCTGTGCTACTGAAAGTGTTGGAATTACGTGACCTTTAAGGTCAACCCAACCCAACCTGAGTGCCTGAGGATGTGTAGGGATAACTTCTGCAGCAGTTGGGATGAGACAAACTGTCCAGACCCAGAGTATTTAAATATGAGTATGTAAATAATGACCCAGAGTATGTAAATAATATTTGAAGCAAAAAAAAACCAACCAACAACCAAAAAAAAAAAAAAAAAAAAAAACCCACCAAAACACCACCCGCACCAAAAAAAACCACCCCCTTAAAATACTGCTTAAAGAAAGCCCTTAAAATATTACTACAGGCTAATCAGCTCTACATATATCTAGATTTTAACATGCAGGTGGATCCATGTGACATTCAGTTGGATTGGTGAAATATATAACTGAATTGGTAAAATAATGCATGTTCTCAAATACTAAAATATGCAACACACAAAAATGTGGTAGCTGGTTAGTGAAATATGCAGATTGAGCATAATCCTATAATATTATTAGATGACTATATATGCAAAAGAGTTAAGAAGAAAAACTGACTAATTTGCAAACTGTCCTTGATATTTCATTGAATATGAGCATAAAATTGTCACTTTGAAAGTTTTGATACATTGTTTTGTTATGTCATGGGCATCTTAGGATTGATTTGAATACCATGTAAAAACCAGAAAAAACTATGATAAAACAGTAAAAGTGAAAAATTTTCTATTAATAGAAAAAGATTCTTCCTTTTTATTCTATAGCTGTACACAAAATTTTCAATAAAAAGTGTAGTAGACCAAAGAAAAAATGAAACAAAATTGGTAGAAATTGTCCCTCTTTTCCAGGGAAATCTGAAGCCAAACAATCAGTTTAATTTATTTCTTTGAGAAAAATATTTTTAAGCACAAGAGTTTTTGGCTTTGCACTTTCTGTTGCCTTAATCTAGTCAAACACACTGTAATAAAGTTGATGTTTCTTAAAATCTCTTGATACTAAGAATAAATATTATTTAATTGTTTAATAATATTAATATTTATTACAAGAAAACTTATTTCTGTAGATGTTGATCCTGTTCAGCTCCATGCATTTCATGGTCTGCTGAGAAGGGAGAGGAAGAACTCTCTGGGTTGGGACTTTTTTTTCTGCTTCTGAAGGTAAATGGTAGCAGTCTCACTAATATGCGGCATTCCCCACCAATGCATTTTTAGACATAAAATACTCTCAAAAAGAGAGTATTCAAACAGACTTAGAATCCTCAATGTTAGAAAAAAAAAATTGAAGCACAACATTTCATTTTCAAAATATTTTCAAAAGAAATAAAATTTAAGTTGTTTTCCAAAATATATAAATACATTCTATCAGCTTTTGAACTTATGAACCAGGAAAACATTTTTAATAATGTGAGAGTGGCTACATCCCCTATAATGGCACATGCATGCATACCTTACTGAGGGATACTTTTTTAACCTGATTATATTTTCAAATATACACCATATTGACAAAAATGAAAAAAAAAATTGTAAAATTTTCATAAATAACAAGCATTTTCCTAGTTTGGAATTCGCACTGTCATCCAGCAGAAACTTACCTTGGCAGACTGCCATCTTCTTTTCCCTCCCTTACTCTACTGACATTCAGTTTCTTTGAAGTAAAGAGACCTCATGCAGTTAGGTTTCAATGTCACTAGCTCTAATTATTTGTCTTTTCTATATCTATCCTTATGTACCACTAAATTACTGTCCTCATTTTAAAGAGGAATTTGTTAGACATCACCTTTATATCTCTTTCAGTAAACAGAAAGAATGATCTAAGAATAATTCAGTGCTGTATTGCTAATGAGCCAGAAATGTCTTGCTAAGAAATGAAAACAAATAGTGTCCTTTGATTTCTGATTAAATTGTGTGATATGCAGCTTCAAATGTCTTTTGGAGGCGTAAATAAAATGTTACTCTTCCACAAAATGCTGAAAAGTCGCCATTCTTTATATTCTCTTTATATGTGATACCACACAATAGTGCTAATGATTGTTATGAATGTTTAACAGTGACTATTGTTTACAAATGTCACCCCTGCATTAATGTTGTTTGAATTTGTAAGTAGGAATATTTCCAAACAATCAACAAAAATAGAAATACTTTGGTTTTTACTCTAAACAATTTAATTGTTTTCCGTAAATAATGGGTTACATTTACTGAGTATTTCCCCAAGCAAAATAAATAAGTGGAACATAAATCCAACAGTCTGAATTAAGTAATTTGTCAGCAATTACATGCTAAATGTACATGTTTATAAAATCCATAACCTGCTTCCTTCCTTCAGTCAGATCAAATAATTCCTAATCTGTGCTGTTTATTTTTATCCAATGTTTCTTGTCCTATCTGTGAGCAATACAAAGAAGACAAAGTTTGACTTACTTGGTTCAAAATACATAAAGAATTCAAGAAATAAATGTTCTTAAATGGTGCTTTTGAGCTTCTCTAGCATCATGCTTTTAATCCATAAGAGAGAAGCTGGCTCCTGCCACAGGTAGTGATTTTTTGCTGTTATGATTCCTAATGCCACGTCCCAGAGATGCTTCCCCTAGATTGAGAGGGTCAGTTCAGAAGGCCAAGTTCCCCTTGTGGCATAACACTGCTCTCAGTAAGACGAGTCACTGTGCTGTCTGCTCCCACAGAAGTCCATGGGAGTTTTGAATTCTGATGTTCTAGTACGGCTTAAACAGTTCTTGTTCATTCTTGTATATTCTTCATTATACAATTATTTCTTATGTATATTATATTTCTTACATATATAACTGGTATCAAAAGGAAGCAGGATGTAGGGTGTGAGCAGGCTGATGCTCTACTCATCCTGGAGGTACAGCTTCAGGAGGAAGTGGAAAAGTTGGGCATCTGAGGAAGATTGACTGCTGGAGTTGCTTTGTACCAACCCTGAGGCAGCGTAGCAGCCCACTGCACCTCAGGAAGCAGAGGATCCCCTATGTTCTAGCTCACAGGCAGGAGGGGACCTAAGAGACTAGGAAGGGTGGAGGCAGGTCTCTGTTTGGGGCAGCACACAAATTCCTCTTGTTTCCCTTCCCACACTGGCTGCCCCTAAGGAAAAGATATGAGGGTCTGGAAACTGGAAGCCAGGAAAATGATGAGGTAGGAGAAAGCCCATCTTGAGGTTGCCTAGGGTGAGTCAGCCAACCTCATGTGTTGCAAATAGCTTTACAAATCCAAAAAGAATGGTAATCATCACAGGCAACTCCCTTCAGAGGGGCACAACATACTGACAGGACACATCCACAGGAAAGTTTTCTGCCTCCCTAAGGCCTGGGTATGGGATTTTATTAGGGAACTCTCTGATCTGATATGGCCCTCTAACTATTACTCTCTAATAGTTATCCAAGTCGGTAGTGATGAGATTGAAGGAAGAAGCCATCGGAAAATCAAAAGGGGCTTCATGTACTGGGGCATTTTGTCAAAGGAATAGGTACACAAGATTTGTTTTCAATTCCTTCAGTATCAGCCAGGAATATTTTGAAGCTCATTACCCTAACAGAAAACAAATACTAGCACATTATGAAGGAGCTAAAGCCACTTCAGAAGTTTTCCTACTGAAGCACAGCCCCTCTTGGTATCACTATGTGCTAAGCTG
The DNA here is from genome assembly GCF_036417665.1 of Passer domesticus. Classification (NCBI taxonomy): domain Eukaryota; kingdom Metazoa; phylum Chordata; class Aves; order Passeriformes; family Passeridae; genus Passer; species Passer domesticus. The sequence continues at coordinate 40,454,451 of NC_087478.1, read as the reverse complement.
GATGTTCAAAGGAAACACCTCTCTGTCTTCCAAAGTAAAGGCTTTGCATACTGAGAGCCTACCAGCTAGAACATTGCTGCCTCATAGGAAGTAGAGAATAATTCTCCTTTGGTTTTGTTTGCTTCAGCCTTTGCTTCCCTCCCTCCCACCCTTTTCCCATTAAGTTTCCTTTATCTTGACCCACATGTGGATTTTTAATCTCTAGTCCCAATGAGAGGGTATGCAAGAGCAGCTTGGTGGGCACTTCTCAGCCAGACAAGGTTAATAGACCAGGGTAACTTTCTAATACAGTGAAGGACAGATGGTAGTCCTTGTCTAGGGACATGTGGACTCTGGTAGACTGCACAAATAAATTTTGGAGATGTCCCAGGCTTTCAAAGCTCTTTGGTAAAAGAAATCTTGAAAAAAAAAAATCTGTTTTGCAAAGACCACATAAGTTTGCTGCAAATTCTTTTAAATTTACCATGGATAAATATTTAAGAAAAATAATTATTTTAATTTTCCTTTTCCTACATCACACACTGTAAAATGTTATGAATCTTTTTTCAAGGCTCTTATATATCAAGGCTTTTAAAACATACTAGTGACAGTGCTGAAGTGCAAACTGTTTCAATATGGCAGCGTCTTCCCATTTTCTGTATTTGATCTATTACCTGAGGGTGTGGCTGATTGTCTTCCATGATCAGTTACCCTGAATGTGTGAATAATAATAATAACAATAATAACACAATCAGTGGCCTGAATTTTACCAGCCAGTTACTAGTTGTATGTTTGGTAGTAATTAATCATTGCACACAAAAGTAAATTCAGATTAATTGATTTGCCAATGTTGAGGAACCTCCAGTGACATTGAGACAAGCTGTACCTGTCCCATAGAAGTGATCAAGGTCAAGACAAGGGTATAATGGGTGCTGTGATGGGTCAGCATGGCCATGGTGTAAGAGGGGCCTCTTTTGTGATGGTGAGGAAAGTAACATGAACAATGCCAGGAGAGCAAGGGAGCATTAAAACTGAAAATGCTCCTTTGCAGGAAGCTGAGACAAGGAGAGGAAGGGAGAAACAAGTGCCACCTCCAGCCTGCACATGGCTATCAGCACAAAGCAGGCAAGTGCCCAAATGTCTTTGCCAGTCTTGGTGGCACATTTGTAAATCAGTACTTGTGGCTCCTGCTGGCACACCTGGAACTTCAGTATTACAAAACCCAACAAACTTGGAAACTCTTTCTATCTTTCCGCTTTGCAATGAAAAATATGGGCTGCTTCTGAAGTTATTTTGAATGTAACGTGGTGATGACTAAGTCCAGTGAGTAACTCCAAGTGACAGGATAGAAAGAAGCTTTGTGACTTTTCTTCAGCTTCACCTTCCATATCTGTTTGGCATTTGAATTATTTTCTTGACGTAGTCTGTGTTTTGTTTAAAACAAGGCAAAATAAAAGAAGGCATTAATTTGGGATGTCTGGCAACATTTTTCATTGACTGTGTTGAAATGTAAGATACAGAATACTTCTATTATAGCAACAATGTGATTATGAGCTGGCAGTTTTATCCTCAATGTTAACTTTTTAATGTATACAAATTAGGACCCTTTAAATAGTGCAACTGATATAAGTAAACAGGTATACATTAACTACATTTTAAAAGTGCTAACAGCAAGAATAGTTACCAAATTTAAAGAAAAGAAATTAAAGAAATGTGACTGATAACATCATTCATCTTATTTTTTCTCAACTTTTTTGATTGGTTTAAATGTTCATTTTAAAAAAAGAATTACAAGCTTAGGTAAAGGATAATATATTGTGCTAAGTGTAGGAAGCTCTGAATTAAAATTCATTACATTCAAATAGTGATTGTTGTAAATATTCATGTTTCAAAATCAAATCCTTTCGCCTCTTCATTTTTCATCTCTTTGGCCATATGTGTGTTAAAAATGTTGAGTAATTCATCCATCACTTGGCAAATTTAACAAACCTATGTTTGCAAAATGTAGATCACAAGGCGAAAATATCAGCTGTGAGAGAAACATGCATTTGGTCAATTTTTTTTCTTTATCGGCTTATTTACAATTTTAATCGTGTTAAAAATTTCTGCTGGGAAAAGTCAAGTGTGGCATGATGATTTGGTAAATGTTCTGTGCTGAAGCTCAAAATGGGCTTAGCAATACTTTAAAAACCTGAGTCTGTTTTTGACAACAAATTCCCCATGTCCTGATGCTTATGATGCCAATCTTTCAGGATAATTGAAAATGTAAGATGGCAACAGTCTTCTTTTTGACATATTTTGTTAAATAATCCAAAGTAGTTAAAATCTGTCTGTTAATTATGAAAAGAAGTTATGGTATGGAGCTAACAGCCACCATGTGCATTTTTTGAGAAAAAAAAAATTAAAGACTGTTTTGCTTTTATTCACTTTACTAAAGTTACTGTATCATTTCAAGAATGAGTCAGCAAGAGGTCTCTTCTTGTGGTGATGGTATGTACTCAAAGTTCTGCAGGATCTGGATAGATGAGGTAATGTATATGGTATCAAATTTTTAGTCAAGTTACCAAAAATTCATTTACATTGTTTTGTCAGGATTTCTGCCTTAGACTGAAGAAGTAAAAAGGAGAAGAAAAGTAAAAAGAAGAAAAATCTTCTGACAGAGTGAAATGGGATGTAAATATTTGTAAGAATTGCAAAAAGTAATAATGCTTTTTTAATAGAAATTAATATGTGAACAAAACAGGCCATAAGCAAGATGTTGCTCACCAAGCACAGCAGAGGATCTTGTTTTTCTCCCAAAAAATACCAAAAGGTACTCTCTTGAAGACCTTAGTAGTCATATGGTACTGCTAAAACAATATATGTCTGTTTGCATGCATGTGTATATCTATATATATATATACACGTGTGATTTCAAGAGCTTTTTCTCTCTCAGGAAATCAGAGGTTTGTTAGTAAATGTAACTGTAGACTTATAGGATTATTGATTATTTTATTTTATAGTACAACACAGAAAAGATGCTTATTTACACCATCTATGAGTATGGTGTTTGGTGTATGTATTGCTTTAATATTGTCAAATGAGTAAAATTAGTGTTAAATACTTATGAAAAATCTTAGAGTTTGATTTTCTTCACCAAGCATTGAGCTCAGCTGCATAGAAACAGAGTCAGGACCTTAAGGTATCAGACACTGATATGCTAATGATGAGTGGGCATTTTGTCTGAACAGCTTAGCTAAAGACAAAAATGGTTCTGCCTTTGACCTGCTTCACTAATGGAATAGCTGCTTACATGCATTTCATGTTCAGCACGTTTTTACAGTGATTCTAATCTTTGTTTATTTATGTGAAAAAAAATACACTGGTTTGATTTACCATTGTGCTCTAGGAGGGAGTAAAATTATCTTCAGTTATTGTAACCCTCTGTTAAGGCCAAAGCATTTACTCACAACTTGTTCTTGAGAAAAATGGCTACATAATTTATGGTTAAACTTAACAAGAAGTCTTTGTGATCTTCTTTATGGTTCTTTAAAATACAAAATTTGTCCTACAATTATTTCATGTGAATACTAATTTAAACAGTATACAAATACCTGTCTCATATTTGGTAAACTCTAGTGTAGTAAGTCTAGTTCTTGCTCCTTAACTTTTCTAATGATTGTAAAAGCAATGTTGCTACTTATTTGTGGCAGGATCTCTGTCACCTTCTGTAGATAAAAAAAACCCCAAAAACTTCTTGCTTTTAATTTGCTATCAAACACACTTTATTACTGCAGACTCATTAGTAAAATTAAAAGTGCTATCTTTTGCTATTAAGTAAATTAGCATTAGGCTAAATTAGGACTCAAAGAGTGTGCTTTTGTCTGTATCTTTGTGTGTGGACTCTGCTCCAAACTCACTCACAGCAAAAGGATTGGTACCAATCCACAAAGTAAAGAGTAAACTAGGACACATTAGAGAAGCACTTCTATTCAGGTGACAGCTAACTAATCCTCAAGGATGTCTTGCACAAATCTGAAGTCACACTTCCCACCTGAGAAAAATCTTTTAGATCTAAATTATCAAATGCTTCAAATCTCACTTTCATGCCTCTATTTTTCTTCAGTACAACAAACAAATTGTATGGATACTTGATTGAAGTTCTGGAAATATAATGCACATTATTTCTCTAAGCTGGAGATGGAATATGGTTTGATTTGTGTTTGAACTTTTCAAAATATCTAGAAGTGATGAAAAGAAAATTAATTCCAGTTGATCCACAGTCATATACACATAAATAACTATCTGCAGAAGATATTAGTCTGAAGAAAGTGTTCTCTGCATATGCTAATGTATTTAGTTTGAGAACTTTTATTTGGGTTTGATAGTAGAATACTCTTTGGATCATTATGCTCTTTACTCTCCCTGAGACTAGTCAAGTAAGAAAAGTACTATCAAAACAAGGCTGTGGAACTAATTGATTTTTTTTGGTTCGTTGGCTGAATGAAACAAATGTGGAAACAATCAGGTATAATGGTTTGCGTTTTCATGCTGAAAACATAAAAAAATTTTAAACATATTAAATATCTGATATTCTTGAAATAATTACTGTGTAGTTCAGTTATGTCCTAAAAAATGGTATTTTGTTTAACAAGTAAACCTTCTTTTTACTTAGTGCAGATATTAATTCCTCCTTTTTATTGCAGTGGCAATAGTAAGGCATTTGTTACTGTGTACTGCATCAAGTATGGCTTTCCAAAAGTAAGTAGTTCAGCTCTATTTCCATAAAATATATTTTCTATATACTTCTATCATTAGAAAATGTTTGATAATACACCATTATTATAACACTGTCATTGTAATTATAAACATTATTTTCTTCTCTTATAGACTCTTTTTTCCTTTGTTAAAAAGCAATTCTATTAATCACAATCACTGCTTGAATTGCAGTATTAAGATATAATTCATTAAAATTTGTTCCAGACAGCATGAGTCATGCAGTAAAATATTTATTACTGTTTCCAGAATTTTTGGCAGAAAATTAAATTTCAAAAAATAGAGAATTATTAAATATACCTAATATATTGATGATAACAGTCTGTAAAAAGTTACAAGGCTGTGTGATGCAATCTTTATGTGGCAGTCTTGTTCCACCATCCTTGCATGTGTTCAGCACCAAGATTTTACCAGAACTACCTGGTCTATCTACCCCTCTTTCTCATGCACTCACAGGTACTGACTGAGGTCTAAAACCATATCACCAGTCAACGTTAAAATTCTCATTTCAGTCAAATGTGTGTTTCAGTTTTGTTTTCAGCCCAAGAGAAAACCTGCCAGAGCATGAGCATTTCAGAGGGTTTTAGGAAAGCCTTGATGGCAGCTTTTTAAGACAGGTGGCTGAGAAGCCAGCAGAGGCAGGCTTTACTGTCTTAAATTAGACAGAATTTTTACTAGCTTAGTTAGTATTACTTGTAACACAGTCTGAATCAGTCTGAGCTGCTTCCTACTTTTACTCCACAGTGCAATTCCACCTCCATCTGCAAGTGCCTTCTCCTTTTCTTGTACTAGTATTAGTGGTTTTTTATCCTTTTGTAAATGGATTCAAAATGCCAAACTAGGAGAAATCTAATCAAACAGAAAAAAACCCCACTGTCTCATGTCAAAAAACCAAAATGGATGACTGCTGCATAAGAGACAAGGATTTATATTAATAGGTTGTATTTATAAGACAGATTTATAAGCCCAAAACCTCTCCGTTCTATTCTGTCCCAATGAGCTTGAAGTTTTAAGTCTTGTTCAGGATTAACATGAATGTAGAGATCTTTCCTCCTTCCCACTGCCCCTTGATTCAATCAGTAACTTGATTCCTTTACATCTGCATAAATCTACACAATCTCTAACCCTTCAAGTCCACCAGCTTCTCTAATATCTGACTCACTAACTTCTAGTCAGGACCTGCTCTCAAAATTTGTCCATGTTTCTTGCCCTACTACTCCTCACTTTATCTGACTCAATCCTCTAAATGGAATAAAGAAAAAGCAGAAGTGTTTTAAAGTGTTTTCTTGGTGGCAATTCAAGGCTTTTTCTCTAGTTTAAATATTTATTCAATTGTGGATTTAGTAATCTATCTTCACAAAAATTACAAGATTGTTTAGCTGGACAGAACACCAGTCCTATTTTCTCCTAGATTTTTTTTTTTTTTTTGTGAGAGGTGAATTTTAAGGGACAATCAAATATCATTTCCAATGATACATTTTAAATTATGATGCTGCAGAAAATTATTTGTCAGAAGGAAAGGGAGGAATACTGTTGCTGCTTTTTTCATAGAGTGACTCTTGCTCTGTGAAACATCATTAACAGTTCCAGGTAAATCAGCTGGGCTGTGCTCTTGCAGACAAACTCATCTTTCAAACAAAACAGTACTAGGCTGGTTTTAGTAATGAGATATCCCCATTAATGTGTTGCATGTTGTATTCATGCTGTCTATGTATTTCAGCAGAGTACACAATAATCATAAAATAATGAATGTTTATTAATTTTTGGCAACATTACAAGGACTTACATAACAATTAAACATATCACACTGAGTTTTTAATCTTATTTTAATTCAAAAATGTTTAAATAAAAATGCACTTATTTTCCTATTTTATTTTTTGAAACTCAAACAACATCAATATAGATCTTTGATCCAAATAAAGATTGAGTTATTTCACTTTGGTAAGCAAATTAACCTAGTGATCAAGGCTGATCCCTCTTAGTGTGTACTGTGGATAGATTTTGAAATCTATGACAATGTGTTGATTTTGGCTGACTTAGAGTTAATATTCATAGTAGCTGGTATGGGGCTGTGTTTCGGATTTTTGGTAAATTGATGTCACAGGGATGTTTTAGCTATTGCTGAGCAGTTCTCACACAGGGTTGAGGCCTTTTCTGCCTCTCACACCACCGCACCAATGAGGAACCTGGGGGGGCACAAGGAGCTGGGAGGGCTCCCAGCTGGGACAGCTAGCCCTAAGTCATCTAGAAATGGGTTATTTGATGCATTTAACAGGTTTGTAGTGCCTCTATCAAAGTAATTTACTGACTTGGATATTTTCACCCTAATCCTGAAGGACTGGATATTAATTTTTTTTTTTTTCTAATTAATCCTATGCAGTGACCCAGATGTGGTATTTGGTAGTGTCTAATGTTTTACAGAAGTGCATCATTGTAAGAGGTTAGTGATATTGTTTTTGCTCAAACTTCATTGCATTTCAGATAAATTATGAGCAGACACCCAACATATTAGAGAGGACCAGTGTTTTTCTTCACAGAAGTAGCATCTAAATAATGTAGGTTTTGAGATAGGGAAATCTTTACAAGCATTTTTTTAATTTAGTGTTTGATCCAACATAGAAACCAAAACAGAACCTGGGTTGTGAATCAGATAAACAAGCATTTATTTTAATTTATAATGCTCTACCTAAAAGCTCGAAGAGTTGGCTAAGTATTTGAATTCTACAGACTTGTTTCTTGAGTTTTTTTCCAATGCAGAAAGTAGGATTCCTTCTTCCATAAGAATTGTGGATAGTAATTGTAGTCCTTCTATGTTATAATCCAGAAGGTAGGATACTTGTGAAGAGGGTAAAGTAATTTGAATTCTTGTCATATTTAGGAAATGATCCATGAACACCAATTTCCTACATGTGTTCTCTATATTTAGTGGCTATTATTGTGCAAAAAGTGGACACTGCGGAAACATAATTTCAAAATGAGTGGCAGCTGCCCACTACAACTATTGGTAGTTATGTGTCTATCCACAGTACAGAATCCAGAGCTCTGAATTCAGAGTAAGCACACTTGATAGCAACCTCTTTTTCTGCTTTCTAAATTCATGAGGGAAAGCTTCCTCCTTCATCAATGTCTGACTGGCAAACTCAAGGAGACCCAGTGCTTAAAATTCAGGGATACTCTTTGGTGATGCATGGCTTTCACTAGAGACAATAATGGTTATGCTCCTAAGGGAGGTGCCTGAACTAGCCATCCACATCTAAGGAGGATGAGTGAGACAGAATGCTCTGATTCTGAACATGTGCCTTTGTGACACATTGAGAATATTTGGCAGTGGATTCTATTTATTTTGCAGTGCAATGCAAAATTGCTCCAACTACAGCCAAATACCATAAAGGGCAGAGCTCCAAACTGGAGCTTATCCTGCAGTCTCAGTATCCTTTATCTTTGATAGTACCAAACCTTAATCCCAGATTCATCTTATCAGAGAATAAAAACATTTAGGCTTGGTTCCATTGAGCATAAGTGTTCACAAATCCTCCCTTTGCCCACCTCCCACATCCAGCCAAAGCATTTGCTCAAGAATAACCTATAACTATTCTGCAAGCACCTCATTTGAATATTTATTGCAATGATACTCTGCATTTACATAAGTGTTATATGCATTATGGAGCACTTTCATAAGAATGACCTCTGAGGTCAGCATTTCTTGACAATTAATGACAATCTAGAGGAGTTTGCCGCAAAGCCATTAACTGTGAGGAAATGTTAATCCCAGAGGCCATTATTTATAAATCATGCAAAATTAAGAATATGTAAAGCACTATTTCTCTACATCTGCTGCATCTCATGCTCTCTGTGTGATGCTGTTTAGGTAATTTTCTAGCAGTTAATGACTGATGCTGTAACAATAGGAAATCAGAGCTTCTTTTTTACCATTTCATTACCCCTATATTAAAGTCTGAAGTTCATCTTCCTTCTTTCTTTCTTTTTTCCTTTAACAAAATCATTGTCAATTGCTGATTGAAAAGTCCAAATAATTGGCCTTTTAGGTGCCATCTTAACATTGTATCTTGAGTTTTTTTGTTCAAGTTGGATGAATAAGTAAGACTTGATTTTGCTTCTTTTCTTTTTTGAAAGCTTGTTAAAAAAAGGAAAGATACCAAATTTCCATCTCAGTTCAGTTCCATATCACACGCTCCAGCTCAGATTAGAAGTATTTTAAATGCTTCAGATTTCCTTGAGTATTGTGCTATAAATTTCCTATACTAACCTATACTAACCTATACTAACCATACACATATTATGTTTTGTCCTTGACAAAGTTACTCCTGAAAAGAAAACATTGGACAGAATGCCTTAATATATTGTATCACTGAAGGAACACTTTAGCTATTCCAAATTTTTACATTTCTTGACAGTATTCTTAGATCTCTATCTAACTGTGTAGCTTTCGTAACACAAAAACTTCAGGGATTTACATTTCATATGGTGACACAAATCATTTTATTTCTTCAGTAATTGATGGAATGTCTCTATATGGATATTTTAGCAGCTGAAGATCCTGTTGTTTATTATTCTGAGGAGTGTTTTGAAGGTGGAGATCTGTCCACATAGATCTACAATTTTTCCCAGTGCTATATGAAGTTACATTTTAAAATTGCCTACAGTCTTGTGTTTAGTATTCCAATACAACAGTGTAGTATAACTTATTCAAACTAAATTTTCTCTGTGCACTAGAGCAGTGAACAGACTTCACTATACCTTTTTGATAGGTTCCATTTCATTCCTCCTTATTCGGTGGTTTATTTGACACATGTATTTTCAGGCTACTAATGATTAGGAAAAAAACATCGGTAGTTAAAAATAATCCCTTGCATAGTGACAGAAAGATGGATTTTAGTCTTTCTCAGCATTCTTGCAGTCATGTCCTATTCTTCAAGAAAATGTACTTCCCTCTTTATAATTTCAGTTGAAATATAGTAAAATTCTCCAAAGAAAAATTAGTATGACTAACACTGAAGCACACATTATGAAGAAACTGTATTTTTTTTCTTATGGGAAGTATATATTATTCAAAATAGTTACTTTTCTGAAGTAATTTAAACACAGAGATTCGTTTGAACTTTAAACTTGTGGAAAAATTATCACAAGCTTAACATTAAAAGCATTAAATATATGCAGGATGAATGGAAATGGAGAAATGCTCTGAGAATGACATAAAATGCAGTCATACTGAGTATTTCATGAAAATAAATATAAAATTAATTCATACAGGATATAAAGAAAATACCATGGCATCTTATTCAGAGATGAATTATAGCCAGGTGGTTTCACAATTCCAGGATTTCAAAAATAAAGAAGAGGGGCTTGATAATGGGGGTAGTTAACTCCCTTTTATGCTACCCACATACCATGCAGGGCAAAAAGGGCCAGGAAGACTGGAAATCTCTTATCTTCAGGTGTTATCTGGAGTGCCTCTTGAAGGAATATCATGGTCTTTGGTATTTAAAATTTACTTCTTCATGAAGTTGAAGAATAGAACATTAAAAATCCTTAACAGAAAATAGTGAGATATAAGAGGCAAAGAGGTTATAATTAAAAAAAGCTAACTTGATGATTGATAGGTTGAAATTGTTAGTGAACCTATTTGGGTGAGACTTTTAGTTTATGCTAAGAAGATACAGAGCACCTATATTTCTCTATGAATTTATGATAAACTTAAGGGTTACATTTTTGAGCATATTCGTGAACAGAGAGAAACCCTGGAATTGTGTAGTACATCCCTAAAAAACAGTGGATATCTGTGGATGATTTCTAAGCAACAATATATAACATGATGAACACTTATTTAAACAAACACAATGCAAGAAAAAATTGAATGACAAACTAGTATGAAGATTATGAACATCCAACCTAATAGTACTTTCTGGCTAATAGGGTCGAAGTTACTAAAATCTTGAAATCAAAGTCCTCTAATATAATAACTAGAATACCATATTTCATATTCTTTCAATTGTTGCTAAGACTTCAGGAAAATTCCTATTTGCTTATTGACTGTCTCTAGAGGCAGTATATTAGGATATAGAATGGTTAATGTAAAAATCAACTTGTGTGCAGATTGGATGTTTTGAGAACATGCCTAAAGAACTGATCAGTTTTGAAATATATTCCTTGATTTTCTTGAAGGTAGGTATTTCCCAATTTGATATTTTTCCTGCTTTGATGGAAAAAAAACCCCAACCAAAAAAAAAGTGGCTCCTTGTTTGATTTAATGCAGACAGTTGTTATAAAATGATTGGTTTGGAATGTAATCTTCAGACTTTTAACCGAGTACAGATCACTTTTAAGTAACAAAATTTATCAAGATTTTAATGACTTCTTATCACAGTGTTTATTGGAAAACATTTTCAAAGCAATATATTCTGCAGATTAGCTAGAGGCTGCTAATAAGATTAGAGCTAGAGACTGCTGCTTTGGATTGCAGTCCACTGAATGCAAACTACAAATATTGAAAGGTGATGTTCTGTACAGGAAAGGAGCCATAGGAATCCTCAGGGAAAAAGAAACAAAAAACTATTCCGGATTCCTGGAAAATGTTACAAGTGAATATTCCTGTCTGAATTTTGCTTATCATATAGATTGGAAGATTTGCTTTGACACAAATTCAAAAGAGGTGCAAAGCATATTAGTCCTGTATGAAAGTCCAGAATAAACTGATGTTTGCTTCATTAAGCACTAGCCATATTGATATTTGGATATTAAACTGGTAACATAGTAGAGATATGTAGCTACAATCAAGGAAAGGCTGGATATGAAGGAATGTGTTTTGTGGTTTACTGGTGTCACATTTTCAGCTGTAGAGGATGTTTGCTAGAAGCAGGAGAAACCATTTAAGAGTCCTGTTAAATTAGAGTGCTGTTCTGTCTCTCAGCAACTGGTTAATTCAATCAGAACACAAAGATTTTTCATCATTCTTTAATTTGCTTAATTTCAGTGAGCTGTTGTATCAGAAATTTTCTCATCTTTAAGCTCTGTGACTATTGCTTTGATGCCTTGTGCTATTCTTTCTCTGTCATTTCCATTTCAATGTAGATTTTATAGTTCATTACCTGTCAATCAGTTTTAAATGGTGCAGTGTTCATTTTATCATGTTCTGTAAAAGTTGCATGCTTTTTTCAATGTGCTACATTTATTTCAGTTTGAGCTCTATTTATTTCTCTAAGCACTTTAGCTATCTATAGTTATATTCATTTTAAGGAGTATTTATTTTAGCAAATGCAGTATTTTGTTTTACATTCAATTTATATGGCATGTTGAATCAAACAAGTGAATTCTGACTCAACTCTGAAATTCTATATCAAACAATTTTTTCTATGATGTTTTATTTGTCATAGAGTTCTCAGTCTTCATCATAGCTTCCCTAAAATAAAAACAGCAAATTAAGATAGAAATAAATACTTCTGTACGACAAGTTCCTGCATTTTGTCTTTCTGAACATGTGGGACATGCCTTACCTCACAAAATTGCCTCTGCAATTTCCTGGACAGACACAGTAGCTTTGGTTATTTAGTAAAAGATCCCCCAGTTGACATTTACTGCTCACATAGGGCTGCTCACAGTATGCCCTAATGTTGTGGAGAGAGAGGAAAGTTTTTTATGTTTATTGATGTGTGAAAATCTGAAGTTGACTTGTTTCATGTTTGTTTGCTATTTGGATAGCTAGAAACTTTCTGAATTCTCTGGGAAATTTACAGGATGTGTTTGTAGACAATGCAAATAGTATACAAATTAGAAAAAATGTGAAAGTATTTTTAATGAGTTAAAGTCAATAACTATTGTCAGTAGTTAAGAATACATATTCAGTCTAGGTCTGCTCAATGCCAGCAGTGCAAAAAGATCTGCTGGATATTTTGTGGTGATTGCAGGTTATTGTTGTGTTTCTGTCCCTAGTCCAGCATGCTGCATCTGTTTTCCAGTGGTAGAATTAATATTTTGTAAAACTTACAACTTTCTTCCTGCAGTTTTGAATGCTTGGAGATGGGGAAGACATGGACAGTTTATGGGGAAGATAGAAGTATATATCAGCTGTTGGGAGAAGTATCAGTTCTCCACTCAATTGCACACATCGGGTGAAAATGGAAATTTGTCCATATACTTTTAATGAACAGTCATTCAGAAACAGCTGTTGTTGCCTTCATAATGCACTGCACCACAGCAGCTATTAAAAGAGTAGTTCTACTATGGCTACTTACCATTGTGAGTCAATATATTTTCATTTCCTTGCTTTCATCTATATACATTCACTAGCAGTAAAAGTCTTCAGCCCTAATGAAGTACATCCATGATTTTTAAAAAATATTCTTTATTCATATTTCTTTTCCCCCCTCTATTTTCTAAAGAGGTATTTTTTATTCAACCTGTATTAAGCTAGTATTTTTTTGTTTTATGATCAGTGTTGCTACAGTGCATCTCTCACTGTCCAGGACTGGAGATTGCCACAAAAATTCAGAAATTTTTACTGAAAGCATTCTGTTGATTTGAAACGTAGACTCATCTGAAGTGCAGACATTGAAACCATTCTGCTCTGCAGAAAGAAATAAAAATTAATTTACTGTGGTACTTCCTGTTCCACTGTGTAGTGAGAGAAAGATGGCATGATTCTACTCCTGACTATAATTATTAGAAGTGTGAAGCACATCATCCAAAAGGGAAATAAGTTGGATGTCAGGCCTTGACCTTGTTTCCATTCTCAGATGATAATACAGAATCTAGGATTATGTGTTGTAGTCTGGAATACTGCTAGTTAATAATGTGATAGAAGTTAATGTGTGTTTTTTCCCCATGCAGAACAACTAGAAAATAGAAATAATTATATAGATAATACATATAAATATCCTGGTTGAGAAAATTGTATGTAGAATCTGCTGCTTTGGTTATCACAGATAGGTCCATAATGGTGAGAATGCTCCTGAAAAAGCACATATCTGGCCACAGATATCTCTGAGGAATTGCAGTTCCAAGGACAAGAGTTCTGTTTAGTGTATGTACTGACCTGAACTACATCCCACAAACATTTCATGTACATCTTGAAATCTTTACATTTGCTTCAGTCTTTATTCAAGTCCATGTCCACACAGACACTACTTATTTTACACACTAATTATTTTCCAGATAGGCCCTCTACCTACAGGCCTGTCTTTGCATGAATCATCTGGGAGACAAGGCTGATGGAATTATGACAATATTTTGAAGGTATGGTGAAGTGCCCCCCTTGGAGTCACTATCAAATTTCTCATCCCAGCCTCTTTCAAGGGACTAAGTGCTAAATTTACATTAAACATCCTAATTTAAAATTTCTGGTGACGGAGTTATGACTATTATAGGCAAGGATTCTGCCATCTTTTTTTGTTGTATTTAAGATACCACCTCTCTGTCACCCTGGCTTTGTCCTTCTCAAGACCTCTTTCTCATGAGAAAAATTTAGTTTGTCTCAGAGTAAAATACTGGATGAATTTGTCTTAAAGCATATCTGTTCTCTAGAGAAGAACACTCTTATAGACAGTAGAAGAAATTTTAATACATTTACTTGCCACATTAAATAGTTGCATACTGGTACTGTCATAAGTCGTGTTTCCCAGCCTCAGTGAAACTAAAAAAAACGAAAGATGTGCAACCTGTAATTTTCTTCTGTTACAGCCAATTTAGCAGTCATTGTGGCTTTATATCCTCAGGTAACAGATTAATCAGCATTCTCACTCCCCAGGAGAAACTTTTGAAAGTTCTAATACACTTTACCTACAGTTAAAGATCTGCTTTCCAGTATGATATCAATAGGCTCTTTCAGTTCAAAAGTGCAGGCTCTGGTAACCTTAAATTTTATATCTTCCCATTTATCTATTAAAAGAATTTCGAGTAGCTATGATTTCCACAGGAAAGCTTAGATCAGATACAGGGTCTTAAGGCTAATTCCCCTTGTGTCATTTCCAGAAGGAAAAAGCAACCCTTGACAGGCTTTTCAAGGCTTAACCAGAGGAGTTTTCTGACTGCCATGCCTCTCCTGAGTCTCATGATTTCTCAGTAAATACAACTCTCTGCACACTAGAGTATAAATTCTCACTGTCCTTTTACACTGGAAAACCTCCTTCAGGAGGTTTCTCAATGTCCTTGGGTAAAGGTTGAAAGACCTCAGGGATTACAGTGTCCTCACAAAAGTTGCCATCCTGGTCATCATAACATGCAAATGAATGCTATCAAACTGCTGGCAGAGAACCTCCCTTCTTTGCAAGGACCCATTTGGCCATTTTAAGCAGTGGCAGTGGCTTCACTGTGGAACATTGCACACTTGGCATTTGCAGAGGCCACCTGGAGCTCTGTTCACACTCATACTAAGCATTATGCACCTGCTGATGCATTCTGTGATGGTGCTGCCTTTGGGAGTTATCCTTCAATCTTTGTTTAATTAAGACCTCTAAGAGTCCTCCTCCAGGTAATTGTTCCTCCTCAGTCACCCACAGTGTGAGTGAACATACAGAGAATTCTTCAAAGGCATTTACAATACTCCCATCTATCTCTTTGTCTCAAAGTTTTACCTAATTTGCTGTATGTTTTAAGAGGAGTTGAAAAGAAGGAACAAGCTATGCCCTTTCTTTATGGCTAATCTTCACCTCCTTGAAGCATCAGGAAGGACAACACTAATACAGATGTTTTCCAGTAGTACCAACCAGTGAATACTGATAGTGTGACAGTCACATAGATGACACATCTCAATGAAAGAAAGATATCGGTGCATATATCCAAACACTCTTACAAGAAAATTGGTATCTTAATTTTGTAGAGGAAAACAGTAGATGTCTTCTGAGTGCAGAGTGTTTTTTAAATTCCGGTATAAATATTGAGGTGAATTCTGGCTGACAGTTTTCCCCCTAAACACATCTTGACGCAAATTTTAATTTTTTTTAATACATGCTGATATAAATATTTGCATAAATTTACAGATAATCAGACCAATCTAGCAAGTACATTTGATTCATTTATACATACCAAATAAGAACTTTTGCTAATTAGTCATATAGTACCTGATTTTAAGGTGACAAACACATCAGTTCAAATACTGTGAAACCTTTTTAAGCTGAGCAGTAAACCTTGAAATACATGGAATCAGTTAAATGTTGTCTAAAGTAGGGTAAAGAGAGTGATTGACAGAAAAAAAGGAAGCAATCTATATATTTTATGAGTGTGACACATTTGAAATCAACATATATATTCAAATGTCTTTTTCTTTTTTTTAGGAATACAGTACAAATATTTGAAAGGGAGCATCTAAAATAGAGCTTAGTGCCTAAATACAATTATGTAATATAAACTGAGTCTATTTCATAGAGTAGATAAATTCACTTTTGCTGTGGTTTTTCCTCTGTTTTTGAGTGCATGGTTGCTCTTCTCTTTTAGAATTATAAACCTCCTTATCACTTCTGGTCAACATTATTTACTGTAAACTTAAATCCATTTGTTGTTGTGACAACTTTGTCCTTGAACTTGAATAGTAATCCTGCCTCCCCACTATTCAAGTTCTTGAGTATTTGTTAATGAGAAGTATATTTTCAGTCAGTCTGAATTTTGGTTAGTTAAATATTTTAAGTCTTTATCATAGGATCTACTTCTAACTTCCTTTTAAAGTTTACTAATTCTTTGATCCATTTCTATATATGCATTCTCACTAGCTTCCACACAGTTCCACTTACATTTCACTATGCTCCTGATCAAATCTGAGAGAAGGAATATAATTAACAATATGTAGCCTTATCCTCAGTGCAAAACTTATTTATGCCTCTTTTTTAATCTTTATTTCTGTAGCTATAGAATCCTTTCATATAGATTTCCTATATTTTTTCCTTTTTGAAATCTAAATCAGTCTCTTTTTATAAATTGTTCAGAATGGCAGGCATACTGAGGATCCCAAAAAGAAGTTGCAGGTGCCATACAGCCCCTAAAGTTTTAAACACAAATTCTCAATTTTTTCCTCTATAGCTATGGTTTCCTGAAGCCGCTAAGTCACTGCTTATGAACCAATACTACTTGGAAACATCACAGTCTTGCCCATATTAAGTAGATTACATCATCCTCTCCAAATCCATGCTTTTCCATTTTTCTTGCCTGAAGGGCTCAAAGCAGCAAGTACTCAGAGAGTGTCCAAAACAAGCAGCGACTTCTGATTTTCATCCATCAAACCTTGGCTGAAGTCTGTTACTCTTTACTTGTGAAACAGAATGGCCTTTAGAGGAATCATGCATGAAACTGGGTTTCCAGATTACACTATGAGGGTTATGTTTAAAATTTATCTGATGAATATTTCAAACAACTTCATCAATTTCAACACAGTGGATGGCTAAGATTTTAGTCACTGTCACTGCTTTGAAGCCCCATCTTTTTCCCTGGATTGTGTTTTCTGTCTTCAACATGCATAGAGCTTGACCTGTGAGCTATGAGACACATTTAATTTGTGTTTGTATTCTTTGTTTTGGAGGAGTTTTGTTGCAGTTGGTTTTGATGGTTTCTTGTGGGTTTTTTTCATGGTTTTTTTTTGTTTGTTTGTTTGTTTTGGTTTTTTTTTTAAGTTCAGGATGCTTTAAATAATGAGGGAATTGTGACAGAATGGTCATTTCATTACATATCCACAAGGAGAGCTGTTGCATATGAGATTTTTTTTATTAGGCATGTGGGTGTACTGGGCATCATTGCAGGTCAATTCAAATTAGAAAGAATGAAACCTGGTGCCTTTTTTATATCACTTATACACAGAAATTCTAGTGGGAATGGAAGAGATTATCAGGAAGGTTTTTTGTCTCAGCAGAAGCAATTTGTTTTCCCTTTGTATTCATGTAGAACAGAGAAAACTTCACTTGTGCCTAAAATTCTTGCAAGTCTTTTTCAGGCAGATAACTCAAGGAGAGAAATACCTAACATATCAAATCCATCTTGTGCAGTCCCCCTGGAGAGACAGAACTCCTTTCTTCCTCTTGCACTACACCCAGAAAAATTTTTATAATTTTTATAAAAAAGAAACACATCTGATGTGCAGAGACAGCAAATATTTATTATTAAACAATCAAATTAAAAAAAAAAAAACAACCAAAGAAAAATGCAAAGATATTAACAGTCCACTTACAGTTATATGAGCATTTAAGGATTAGTTAATTGCATTATATATATATATATTATTATATATAATATATATATTATATATAAACAAACAGAAAAAGAAATGGTAAAATTGATATATGCTGACCTTCATTCCAAAGTATGGCCACAGTGTCATGAAATCATTGTTGAAACAAGTATGACATCTATGGAAGAGGTTCCTTCCCCTCACTTGTGGCCTTAACTGGAGTTTATCTTGTAAGTTTGCAGACATGATCTAATTTACCATTCTTTTCTTATTTACTCACAAAGCTGATTTTTTTGGTACATGGTATTTGACATCTGTGAGATAATTTTTTGTTTTCGTTGTCATCCCTAAACCAAGTTTAACCCATCTCACAAGGCTGTTTTTCTGCAATTACTGCTAAATTATTTTTAGAACCCTTAGGGTCTCTGGAATGATGCTGTGTTTGTATTTTCAAACACTAGTAATATCCTATACTTATTTTATCTAAGAAAAAATAAGGATAGGATAGGATAGGATAGGATAGGATAGGATAGGATAGGATAGGATAGGATAGGATAGGATAGGATAGGATAGGATATCTAAGTGATATCCTATACCACTTATTTTATCTAAGATCATAGATAACTCACTCTCCACAGAACAATTATCTGTAGTTACTATATAATAGATACAAAATGCATAGATAGTATTCTAACAATAAATGCTCAAACATATAATTGCACAAAGGTAAGTAAATGCTAATATACGGTCAACAGCTGTCACCTGCTTATAAGAAATCTGCGATTCTTTGGAAATCCTGAAAAACAGATAAGTCCTGAGTCCTTGTATTGTTGATACAAAGTTTCTGACCCTGTTTTTAGAGACAGCAATGTCTTATTCACAGGAATATGTGCCCTATAAATTGATCTATTTCAGAATATTCATTCCTACATTTATTGTCACCATTCTTGTGATTCTCTAGTTTCCTATCATCTATTTTTTTTGCTATAATGTCTTGAATGACATTCATATAAATTCCTTTTTCTTTCTTAGATTCTGATGATGAGTTCCTTTCTTTATCTATTTTTTTCCTCTGCTGACAAGATCTTCTATTTTTTGTTTTATTCTCCATATTTAATCATGATATATTTAATTACTAATGAAATCTGAGTAATAATTGAAAATATTTATTGCTTTAAAAAAAATTACAATAAATTATTCTGTCAGCCTGCAGTGGGTTTTTGTTGTTTTATTGTTAGTTTCAATTCTATTCCTCTCAGGAAAGCATGAATCTAAATTATGAATAGTCTAATACTATACTGCACTTATCATAAATAACAGTTATTAAAATGTACTGAACCATGACATGAATTTTTATTTATAAAATGATAGCCATTTCAGTTTTAGAACTTTAAAAAGGCTGTAAATATCTGACGCTTATCTTTTTTAATCTCAGTTTGCAGATGGTGGTGAAGCTTGAAGCATAGGACAAAAATTACAAACAAAAATTTTTCTGAGTTCCTTTGTCATGGGCAAAAATAAAAAGTATTATATAAGGGTGTTTATGTAACTGGAACCATTGATTTACTAATACCACACTATCATTCTTGGAAATACAACTCAAAATGCTTCAGCTTTGAAGATTAATGCACAGCTTGGAGCGCCACAGCAGTTCAGATAGCAGTTGTTATGAAGCCCTTTATTGTGTCAATAGGGCAGAAAAGATTAAAACAATAAAAAGAAAGTGATGATTCCGAATTCTTCCATTCTTCTTATAGCTCAGTCAGTACAGCTTAGTTACCTTTGAAGTTTTTAATATTCCAAAATCATCTTTAGTTATGCTTTACTATAAACAGGAAGAGAAAGGTTGTGAAGGGGACCCTATGAAGTATAACCATTATCTTGAGGCAATTGCAGAAAATAATATGTAGGAGTCTATGTCTTAGAACTCAAACTAAGAAATATTATCAGTGTTTTTGTGACTAGCTTTCGGATAATGACATTCCTACATCAAGTACTTGTAGCCTAGTGTTATAAATAATGAGAGGACATAAAACAAATGCAGCCAAGTAGCTCAACCAAGGTAAAATGTCTTAGGGCTACTTTAACAATTTGAGTTTGTTTTGAGGGATGAGGGAAAAAAAGAAAAGAGTATGACTGAGAAATGAAAAGGGAATTAGAATTGTGTGTCTGCTGAAAACTTACAAAGAAGCGTTATTGTACAGGCTGTGAATTAGTTTCTAATCATAGGATTGAGATCATATAACATTGCTTATGTATGAGAGTAACTTTTGGGGCTATTTGTTTGCATATGGAAATTTTTATGGGACTATGTAACTTGAAATCTGAACATTTAACAGTACGCAAAGTGAAAAAGACTTATTTTTGTGATTCTATTTTATATAGCAAAAACTGAGCACTGAAAAATAATAAAAATACTTATTTTTCATTTTTGAGGTTGCCTGAAATGAAAAAAAAATTGCTGTTTGGCCAGTTTTCAACCATGGTCTTAATGCACTGACCTTCTGAAATGTCAGATGAAGGTAATGTTTATCATGCTCACTCATCTTCCCAGGTACTCAGTCTAATAGTGAATGTGGCATGATGTGACATTGTGGTTTTCTAAAATTGCACGGTTAATATATATGCAGGGGAGTGTAAGGACATAATGTAGCCTTTCAGAGCAAATTAGGTTTCTCAGTTTTTTGAGATGTGAACAAGAAAATCTGAAATACTTTAGGTTTGTTCTTGCCATATGTTCTGTTTCCCTTTTTCAACACATCTTTTTTAATTTCCAAATTTCATTCATTTTTTTTGCCTATTATTTCCTCAGTAAACATCTTTTTTTCATCAGTGTTGGTAAATTACATCAGAAATAGGCTAGGATTTTGAGAATGTTTTATCTTAAGAGAGGAAATGCAAAATACCAGAAACATTAAACTTATAAAGCTAGGTTTTCTTAGAATACTGAGACTAACAGATATTTTTTAATCATAAAATCTCAGAGCTGCTGGCTTAGAGAGTGAAAGTAGGGAGATTTGTACACAGCCTTTACTTATCTACTCGGTCTTTTCAGGATGAGTGTTTGCTCCATTCTTTTTGTCTTTTACAACAATACAAGATAACAGCTGAGTGCCATTAGACTTCAGCTGATGCACTCTGAATCTCTGCTCTGCCTATTGCCTTACACACTTGGCTGGTCACCTCTGTCCCTCTCTTTTCAATAGTTTCCCAGCCTCTGCTTGCCCATGGTATCCTTTGGCTCATTTTCCATATGCCCATCAGAAGACTCACTCTGAAAAGTTCAGACATTTGCAGAAAAAAACAAAATTCCTTCTTTCCAGAAGTTTCTATCTGATTGAATTTCAGCAGCCAGGAAAGACAAATAAGCAGCTTTTTGACTTTGCTGCCTAACCATTCCTTTTTAAACACATACAGTAAAACTTGGTAAGCAAACAAACCAAGGAAAAGCAAAAAAACAGTCATGACTGTCTTTCTTCTGTCCTTTATAAAACATCCTTATTCTACTATATTCAATGAAAGAGATGTCTTAAAGTCTTGCAAAAAGGAAGAGGCACACTATAGGAACAGACCACTGCAGTGGTCACTCTCATCTATCTTGGCACAGCTTTCCAGTAGTGCTGATCTTAACCATCTAAGAAAAACACTGTCTGCTCTTTCAGATTCACACATCAGAAGAAATCAGGGTTTTACTCAGGAGATCAGCTTTTTTTTCTCCTGAAAGAGCAATCCGAGCAGTATATTCTCAGCTGTACTTTACCCAGGATGCAAACGATCATAGAAACGGCTTGATTTTTAATTTTTAGTCCTAGGATAAGTTGAAGCAATTGAGGAGCAGAAAAAAGCTATTATACATTGCTGGATTTGTTTTGATCAGCACCTTCTGTCTATACAGCGTAATAGGACCTACTGCAATTTTCAAACAATAAACACAGCGCTGGGATGATCTGCCTATCAGTAGCCTAAGTTTCACTGCAGACTTTGGTTTAATAATTTTGTACTAAATCCTAATAAAAAACTGGTTTGAATGATTTATATAAGTTTTCTTAACCTGGAATCAGGTATAGGTTGTTATTTAAGGTACAGCCTAATCTGTGGCTGAACAAGATAACTCCACTACAGATAAATCTAAGGTGGAACAGAAATGTGGAGACCACATGGTAATTTCAAATATTTGTTCTTTAAATTCTTTTTATGCAGTCATCAGGAGCATCAGGAGGAGTATGATGCTTGTGGAAGGAGTTTGTTTTTCCCACTTGTGGATCTACTTGGGTTTGTTCTTTTTCTGTTTTTTAGATACAATCCTCTTGCTCTTAGTTAATTCACATTTTCATTTTACATTCAAGTTTTACTATACACATGGTATTTTGTATATCCTGGATATCTGATGGGTTTTCTCTGTCTGATTCCTGATGACCAGTTTCACCCTAGTCAAAAAGTTGCAGTCTTTTAATGGCAAGTAATTGCTCATTTCTGATGATGATTAAGAGTATGACTGAGAAATGAAAAAGGAATTAGAATTGTGTGTCTGCTGAAAACTTACTTTTTCTGTGCATTTATTTTGAAGAACTCTGTTAACATCCTGTCCTTACACCTTTGGGAACCTTGTGTTAAGATCTGATTTGTGAGAGATGCCTCTGCTGTGCAAATGAGATCATATGATGAAGTCAGTAATGCAGGTGTTATTTAACAGAGAAATAGAAAGAAACAGAATAATGGTGGAAAGGGAGAGAGGAAGAGAGAGATCAGCCAGAAGATAGTCACCACTCACGAGTTCTGTGGCCTCCTGCTGATTCTTCTTCACCCTGTGCTTGCAGGTGGTAGGGGTCCTGATGTTGTTGAAAAGTTTTCATTATTTATACATTTTAGCAAATAAAAAAATACTCATTGGCTACAAAGTTCTCTACTGGTTAAATTATTTCCTCATTTCTAATGCTAATAGCCCGGTCTTTCTCTTCTTTTGAGGTGGCGGGTTTCTTGAGTCAGTAGGCTGTGAGTTGGTCACTATCTCCTCTTGCTGAAATTAACTTTTAGCAGTCTGAGCTGATTTCAGCACAGTTGCTGAGTTGGCTTTCCTTGTGACCCATAAATTCTGCGTTCTTTGCATCCATTATCAGTAGTGGATTCTTCTCCCCCAGCCTGTTAACCTCCCCCTAGGTCTGAGATAACACTCAGACAATAGTATCATCTTTTTCTAATCTCAAGTTCCTGTTAAAGTGGCTTAATTTACAATCCACAATGAATCAACATTGCCTACAGAGAAGACTGGGATCTTTTGTAGAAGACAAAAAAGAAATAGAGATGTCTGAAATCTGTCTATGTTCTGCCATTTTATTGTGGAATGGATCTCTCTCTCCAGCAATTGTTGAAGTCATGTTAGCTTTCACCGCCTGCACATTTTATCTCCTAAGAAAAAATTGCTTTTCATTTACCTCCAAAGATTGTTCTTCTACATTGTCATTTTAGTTTGGATCAGGACTACATTTTTAAAGCAGCTCTCCCGGTGCCACTATTTATTATGCTTTGGTTTATTCACAGAGTGGTCTTAGCAACCATACAAATTAGTTAGTTAGTTGTGGTTTTTTTTCCTTTATTAACATTATATTGGAAAACGCATTTCAGAAGTGCATTGTCCTATTGCTAAGGTACATTCAGCCCATGAACCAGACTAAATTTAAGCTGGATCAAATCCTGATAAAGTATATGTCCTTAACATCAGATTTCTCCACAGGTCTGCAGTTACTGGGCCATGCTAGCTGCTACTGGAGGAACAACCTGGGGTGTTTGTCATGAGAAACAGGAGTTTCCAACAAGTGAGACTTTCAGCAGTCCTGAGACAACTCTCTGTTGTTCCTTTTGCACTGCAGGCTTCTTACTGCTTTCTCTCATTCAAAGCCTCAGTCCAGGAGCTTATTATATTCAACCATACTTAATTACTGTTGGGTAGCAGGACATCACTCCCTGGCACCAGCCCCACAGACAGTAGCCAGAAGGAGTAAATTGATCCAATTTCAGCATTTTGATGTAAAATTTAACATGCTAAAAATAAAAGATAGTGAATAATTAACACAGAAAAAAAAAGTTGAAAACAAGTGAAATTTTAGCTGGAAATAAAAATGTGAACTTTACAATTTGCTTGATAGAAATATTGTAGATATTGTAAATGACTTCAAGATCCTAGCCTCTCTTAAGAGTTTTGGATGAGCTGGATATTTGAATCAGCTGTGAGTAGCTATCATGCTGTGTATATTATGTTTATACACACAGATACCCAAATTTCAAATAATATATATAATTCTCCATAAAAAAACAAACCCACACAACATGTTTATATGTGCTTGCAACTTAATGCAGAACTCATAAACTATCAAATAATTTGTATCAAACCCATGTAATTCCTTTCAAGCCTCTTCTGAAACTTTTTGTGTTTAACATATGCTTTGATTTCCTCTAGTCTTCCTATGCAAGGGGAAATGAACATGGAATGTTACTAACATCATTTACTATCTATCCATCTCTGTCCATACATTCCTTATACAAACATTTAGAGAAGAAACTTGAAAACACTCGTTACTTGAAAATTAAATTTGTTTACAACTGCTATTACATCTCTAAGTACTCTATCAAGACACGTTTAGACTTTTTTCACAAGGTTCTTTTTTTTTTTTATGTGCCATGTTTCTCTTCTTATATAGCAGATGGCTAAATGGTGATTCAGGATGATAATCAGTCTTTTTAATAATGATAATTAGTCATTTTACATCTAACCTTAGGTAGACACATTCCTCTGAGCTTATGCTATTCATTTTTAATGACTAGCAGATACTCTCTAAAAGACTTCTGTAATGAACCCTTTATAAACAAAAAAAAATATGGTTAACTTTAGTATAGTAAACACATGATACCAGCAAGACAGTTAGCAGCACTATGGCATTTTCAGGGAGTGATTTACATGTTTCAACATCCCCTTACTGTGAGGACACTTCAAAGAATAGGAAATACTTGCAAAAGTTCAGGAAAAGCCGCTACGTTTTGGACCTGTGGAATTTGTTTTGGGATGCGGTAATTCATCAAGAGATGAAGAAGAAGGGACACAATGTGTTTAAAATACAATTCATGTGTATCATGTCACATTTTTTTCCTCCTATTTTGGTGAGAAATTCCAGCTTGGTTTCAGAGACTCTTTGTCAGTAAGTCAACTTTCATGACTGATATATTTATTACAGCAAAATTTAATCTTGATGAATTAACAAATTTTTACTACCACTGCCCCTCCTTAAAAAAAATATTGTTGAATGCTGAAATATTAGAGGTTTTCTAAAACAAATTCTAAAAATTTGTCCACTTCTATCTCCTTAATTAGTCAAAGCTTTTTGTCTAGGCTGAAGCAGCTATGTAATTGTTGTATGTAGATAATTATTACTCAAGAGAAGGAAAGAAAGTTGAGTATCTTGATGTTTGTATCTTTACTGCAGAAATTCATGCTTTTCAGCATTGATAAACTCAGATAAGAATGAAAGAATCAGTCTGAGAAAGTAAACAGCAATACTTATGTTTTAGGTCGCCTTGATCCTACAGGACATGAAACGAACTACAGGTCATGAAGTGACACCATTTCCTGCAATACTAGAAAACATTTCTAAAGAGAATAATAGATATTGGGAACCTGGTCTAAAATGCATATTTGAGATGAATTTATATCTGGGTTAAACATATAGATCAAATTTTATTTTTAAAGATAATGAGCATGGGGAGAACTGGTTCTGAGGTTAAAGGCACTGAGCTAGAGGGAATGTATAAATTGGAGACTGATGCAGAGCAAAGTGTGATTTGAACCTTTGCTTTATCCTTTCAACACCGCAGGGAGAGTCAGATAATTGACAATTTCATGGATGGCTTCTAGTGTTTTTAATTTTAGAAATTTAATGTCATGTTTATTGTTTGCTTATTAAATATAAATACTGCAGCTACAGTCAGTAATATACTTACTTCCTGGCATGCTTGTACGAATTCTGAGGTAATTTCAGCCTAAGACTTGTTATATGCATTGCTCACAGGAGGTGATTTTTAAAGGATAAGGGTCAGAGGTAGCAGCTAATAGGAAAGTGTCTGTGTGAAAGGAAGGTTATTTCTCTGCAGAAAATATATTTAGTTTTGCTCTCATCCTGACTCTCTCTATTGCACAGTCTTTACTGCATTTCAATAGATATCTAACAAATATTTTAAGCCAAACATATGAATACTTCATCATTCTATACACTGGCAAGGTTCTCAAAAGTGGATATTTTGAATATCCAAATATGGATATTTGATATCCATAAATATCACTCTTGCAATAATTTCCTTTCCAAAGGTGCAAAAATGAGCCAGAATTTGTATTCTTGTTTTGAAACTGCTTACTTGCCTGAGTAATTCAAAGGAGGTCACTTTATTTTGTGGTTCTGTAGGTGTATGGAAGACATTTGAAAAGTGGAACAATGTTGCTGTAAAATACTGCATTGCACCAAGTGTCGAGGTCTATTTTAATTAACTACAGATTAGAAGACTGTCTATGGGTTCATTTGTTTTGGTTTTTTCCCTGCAATGCTCAGAAATTGAAAAGGCATTTAGTCATTCACAAAGAACATTCCTTTCCAACTTAAGTATTCAGACAGGACAGCAGTTATTTTAATGACTTAAAGACATGTCATGATCTTAGTTACAGCTGCTTTTGTCACATGTATAGTTTCAATCTGTAATATATAAAAAGAAAGGAGAATCATATCACATTTTTTTCCAAATTATATTAATTCAACACTAGTCTTTTTTTGTAGACACTGAAATTCACATGCTCCAGCCAGCATGGGCTTTATGGCAATTTTTTAGACTTGGATTGACATACTTTGATATTTATATATCATGAGATTCACTAGATCTACCTCTTGGTGATTTCAGTGTGGACATCTAGATCTCAACTAATTATGCTAAAGTCTGTATCCCTAAAGGCTTTGATATATATATATATATATATATTTTTATTTTTTTTTCCCCACAGATCTACTTTACATTCAGGAGATTCACAACGTGGAAGTGACTATTTCTTTTTACTGGATATGGAAGGTGTTAAATGATAGCTTTAAGTGACAAACCTTTACTAGAGTGATCATATTTCTCATCTTTTATATATGTTTCCTTTTCTAGATTTTTTTTCAAAGTATTCCTGCATATCTATCATGTGAACAGAAATCTCATACTATGTTGTCAATAAAGTGTGTTTAGAACATGTTTGCCTAAGTCCAATTGCACCTATGTCCACTCTCCTAATACTCTCTGAGCCTGGAGACTGCCAGAGTGCTTGACATAGACCAACTATCACAGGCACAAGCCTCATATAGCTGTTCCCATGATTGATTTTTTTCTAAACCTAAAACTAAAATGCACTGGACTGGAAGGGACTTTACAGTTCATTTAATCTAATCCATTATTCGAAAGGCATCTATATAGCAATAACACATAATTTCTGGAAAAATCTGCCAATAAAAGCCAAAGTGAGACACAGAGAAAGAATAAAAGATTTCCAGTTTGAAAAACATCATCAATTAGACTGTAACAGCAGTATGAAATAAGTAACAGAAATGTACAATAAAAAAAGGACAGAAAAAAATGCAGAATGATAATAGCATGTCTGTCTAGATCAGATGTTGCAAAATATGTATGAACCATTGCAGGTCAAAAATTTCTGCTCTTAATACCACTTTAAAATTGTCTGCAATTCCTTTGGCATTAGACATAAAATATTACCATCATAATCTACATTATCATTTAGAAGGAGAAAGGAAGTACTCTAAAATAACAATAAAAATAAAATGTCATTTACAATACAGAAATCATCAGTTTCTTCAATTTTGTTATCTTTGCTTTCTGAAATGTTAATAATGCAATTTTTTAAGACTATTATCTATTGTAACAAGGTTTTAGGTAGTCAGGGAGACTCCAAATGTGGCTTGGAGAGATGAAAAAAATGCCAGAAGCTCCCCCCATGTCTGATAGAGCAATTTGAAGCAGACTCCAAGACAGACTCTCTGTGGGCCAAGGCTGAGCCCATTAGTAAGGGCAGTAGTGCCTCCAGGATGACACATTTAAGGAGAAAATACTGTTGGGCAACAGCAGCTGGAGAGAGAACTGCAAATATGTAAGAGAAAGAGCTCTTCTGAGAGCAAGGTAGGGGCAGAAGAAGGATGGGGTGTGCCTCAGGCACTGGAGCAGGCTCCCCTGCAGCCCGCGGTGCAGGGCATGGTGGGGCAGCCATGCCCTGCAGCCCATGGAGAGCCACAGGGGAACTGGGATCCACCTGCAGCCTGTGGACAGCTCCGCTGGAGCAGGTCAATCTGCCCTGAAGGCAGCTGTGACTGCACGGACAGTCCATGCAGCAGAAGGCTCCTGCAAGGCTGTGAAGAGGAAGGATCCCCTGCTGGAGCAGGCTTGCTGGCAGGACTTGTGACCCTGCGCAGGTCTCAGGCTGAAGCAGCTTATTTCCATGCACTCCATGGAAAGGATCCAGTGGAGCAGTTTGTGAAGGGCTGCAGCGCGTGGGAAGAATCCAGTTTAGAATAAAGGACTGTTTCCTGTGGGAGGAGGCCTCATGTTGGAACAGGGAAAGAGCATGAAGAGGAGAAGCAACAGACACAAGGTACTATGACTTGGCTGCAACCCCCATTCCCTGTCCTACTCTAGGACAAGGTAGAGATGCTGGGAATTAAAGTGATCTTGAGAAGAAGGGAGGGGTGGGAGGAAGGTATTTTTTAGTGTTTTTGATTTTTTTTTCCTTATTTCTCATTATTTTACTCTCTTAGATTTGCAAAAAATTAAATTATTTCCCAAGTCAAATCTGTTATTTTATATATCTAGATCCATAAATCTTGAATGTTCATGAAACAAATAGGGTCTCCTTTTTGTTTCAGAAATCTCTTTAAATATGAAGGCTAATAATATTTTTATTAATATCAAAGGGGCTTTGGATCAGGGCAAAGGCATAAGAAGTATACACCACATTATATTTGATTTTTTTTCTTCAGGCAAAAATATATATTGTTCTTACTGTGAATGTGTACTAGTACATAAGTTCAAAGAACTGTCTTTTTGAAGTTAACTAAAATATATTCCACTTATCTATGTCTTTCTATAATCTGAAATGTATCCATAAGGGTAACACTAGAAGCTTTGTTCAAGATCAGTACCTTCTGATGTGTGTAGTGAGATACTATTTTTATGCTGAAGAACAAGCAATCCAAACAGCCAAATGGAATGGGATATAGAGTGGTTTTAGCCTCCTCATACTGACAGAAAACCAGAACATGAGGATAAAGGGTTATATTCTGGCTTCCTTGAGATTAACAGCAAATTCCCTTTGATTACACTCAGACAAAATTTTTAGTTGCTTTGTTTGCTCAGACATAATTTAAAAAACCCAGACAGAAATTCTTTAATTTCCGTACACTTTATATTATTTAGCAGAAAATAAGTCAATTTCAGATCTTTTCATTTTATAGTGCATATTTATGAAGAATTCTAGATTTCCTTGTCTGTGTATTATTAATTTTCTAGACGTTGAAACTCCTCAAAGACTTAAAATAATATTGTCAAATAGTCTCAAAAATCTTTTAAGAAGAAATAAGGGAGGTTGGTTTTCACATGCCTGTATGAATGATTGGTCACAGGCCCATCTTCTGGGATCAAACTGAAAGCTACGTAAAGAAAATAACACAGATAATTTGGCATCTATCACAGAATGATCAAAGAAAAAGAGTAATTATGGTTTACTAAAAATTCTGCCAGCATATGATTAATATATATCTTTAAGTAATGTAAATAAGCATAATGACTTTTCATATAGTTACAAACAAGTCCTTTGAATACTTCTAATGTTTATTAACCTGTCTCCAGAATGCTTATTGAAATACGATTGCCAAGGACATTTTCAAAGATTTTCACATCCTGATAGTACCTGCAGTGTTATTATTTCACTCTGTTATTCTCTCAAAGGGTACAGCTGAAACAGACAACTTTATATTTAAAGAGACAAATTCATCTGTCAAAGAACACAAATGTCAAGACAACAGCACTGTTTGTGGGAAATTTAACCATTAATCCTGTACATTCAAATGTTCAGCTGATGCACTATTTTGGAGCAGTGTACATTTTGATTTTTGATTGGGATAATATCAATAAATACAGAAAAACAACTGGCATACCTAAATGCTGCAATATTGCTGCAAATATGTCAAGTGATGTACTTTGGAGTATAAATGCATCTTAAATAAAAAATCTTCCACCTTCATGCAGTAGTGTAGTGCATGAAGTGCAGTTTTGTATACATGAAATGGATCAGATTAGCTGGAAAAGAAGACTGTGGCTGTCCACTTTATCTAATGAATAATTGGGAGATCTAAAAATTATTACAAACTTTTCATACAGAATATATTATGGAATATTTCTCTTTTGTGTTTGGTTTGTATGTTTTTATTTGTTCTGTTGAGTCTTTATAGGAATAAGAATGTATGAGTTGTAATAAATAATTTCTTATTGATATAATGGAAGGAAAATTTATCCAAACTCGATTACTATTAGAATAGAATTAGGAGAATGGTGTTAGCTGAAAAATTTAAGCAAAACAGGAAAACTATTTATTAAACATTACAAGAAAAGTTCTACAAGAATCAAAATTTATGAGAAATGTGTATACATACTTTGCATGAAAATTTAAGCATAAAACCATCATATTTATGCTGCTAAAATATCAATGAAGCCTTAATTTTTATTTTTTTTTTGCATAAGAAGTTAGACCAGAAGTTTAACTTATCCTAAAAAAGCTGCAGATAATTTTGTGATATGTTTCAGTATGTTTTGTTTAATATGTTGGGTTTTATAACTTTTGATACAATCATACTTTCAAATAAATTAAATTTACACTAGAAATTAAGAGGTAAAATATATATACCACTACCAGTGAATTTTTTCAAATGAGTCTAGATATAATTCTTTATTAGGAATCTGGGGATACTTGGTCCTGACAGAATTTGTGGAAAAGGGAAAAGAATAACATGTTCTGTACATCCAGGGATGGCTGATTAACTTTCAGTACTTATGTAGTTAGAACTAGCTGTGCTTTATGCCTGCTTTCCATTTGCTATATTTTCAGTATATATGATATTTTGATTTGTTATGTCTATTAGGTTACAGCTTTGGGCTGCTAAGAAGGAATTTAATCAAAATATAAACCTCAGAAATTAAAATCTGAAGATCTGAAAGTGCGAAATTTTCACAGTAACTTTACCTTAATTATGGCTCAAAGAGCAGTGGTAGCGACAATTCATTGCCAAGTGCAGAAATTATGTCAATGGTGAGAGCCCAGTGGTAGTGCTCAACATTACAAATATTACACAAATGATCTTCCTTTCTCATTATAATGTCCAAAGCTCTGCTGCTTTTCCTAAATTGCTGTCAAGTACATTCTAGATGAGGGCAGAATGAAAATTTGTCTTCTCAGTGTACACTGTAGTTCTGGCTGTCTGCAGCAGAACATGACCAGAGCTGCTCAGACATAATGTTCTGAGCAAAAAGTCACAATGGATTAAACTACATTAATTTGTTGAGTTCATTTCAGCTTTGATAATTTAATTTAAAAGAAAAGGCTGCTATATTTTACAGAGATTGTCCTCAAATGTTACTGAATACATGGTTATAACAAGCTGGGTTTTCATCTGTGAAATCCATTTACGTGTACATATCAAATATACAAAATAAATAAATAAAAGTTATTGTTTGCTATTTTCATCCATAGCTTCATTTTTCAAGAGGTTGTCATCACCTTTTTAGTGACTAAGTAGCAAAAACTGAGTCGACATTCTTTAGCTGTGTTTCTGTGGGGAAGATGTACAAGACTGTGGAGCTTTCTGAGACATTTTCGAGAAACAGTCTCAAATCCAAAGAGACAAGAACTTTTTTCTGATACTGCTATATGATAATATTTAATCAGTTTGTGGGCACAGCGACTCTTCAAAGATCATTTTCTTAAATCTTTGAATTTTTTCTAATCTATCTCCAGTACCTCATTGGTAAGTATATCTTGCTGACACCATTTTCGTTGGCAATTAAAGCAGGATTTCTATTTGTAAAAAATATTTTGAAATTATTTGCTGTTTATTTCCTTTAATATATTTGGTTTTGCTGAAAAATAGGACTGTACAAGAAAATTGACTGAAAAGCGTTTGAACCAAAGTCCTTGGAAGTAGAATTTGGACTCAGATGGTTTCTCCTTGGCATTATTCTATGGCCAAATCTTTTTCTTCAAATCAGAGTAATTGGTCTGCCAGGCTAAAGATGCTGCTTCTGGTAAGTATTTTTGCTTGTATGAGGCAAGTGTGAGTATCTAATTTGTTGATTTTAGTCATTAGACACCTAACAGATTAGGGAAAAAAAGTTTATTTGACACCTGATACATTAGGGAAAAAAATTTGTGTTCAGAGTGCTCATGGTAGATGTCAGAGCAGCAACAGTTGCTTTGATATTGAAGGGATGTTTAGGTTGGTAACATGCTGAATCTGTTTAAGTTTTCAAAATGAGTAAAATTACAGCTCTGCAGGTAACCTTTCAGTAACCTTCTCTGGAGGTACAGGCGTATAGACCATGGTAGAGGTTAAATCTGAAAAAAAAAATTATGCGATACTCATGTGTGTGTCACAGCAAATTGCACAGAATTGCATCTACTTTTAGGTCTACTACCAAGCTAGTAAAAATGGAGAGCATTTCCTGTGCTTCAGGGCATAAGGTGGAGTTTCAGGAAGACAATAGAAAGCTGGATTTATTTTTTTGTGTGAAACTATGAATATGTACCTTCCCATGGGTTGACACTTCTGTGTAACTGCTCATTCTTGAGTCTGTTAATGACTTCCCAGAGATTTTGTAATATAAAAAATATATTAATATTAAATATATAAATATATATTTAAAATCAGTGATGGTTTTAAATTCACATATTTCAGAAAACTTAGGGAAAAACATTTGCATTCTTTATAAAATGATAGAGTAAAAGTGGTTTAAACAATAAAAGAGCAAGATAATTTATTTAGTCATGTACAGACATTTAGATTTTGTGTCTCTGAGTGCCTCTGAGCCACTCCATTGACTCTCTGGCACTGAGATTTTTTACCCTTGTGGTGATTTCTGTCACCTACTGCAACATCACATGACAACTGTCATATTTGATTATTTTGACCTCATTACATGACATTTACATAGTTCCAACTTTATGCATAATTATCCAGAACTGTTCCCTATTTCTGGGGAAAATGCAGGGTATAATAACTCCTGAAACTTGAACCTTTCTCTGAAACTGTAAGTAGACTACCAGACTCACATAATTCAAGTCATCCAAAAGAGTGAATTGTTCGTTTCTAGAACTGTGCAGTTCTGAAAGCACTCTTGGCATATGAATTCAATATAATCTTTTACATCTTATTAGGCACTGTTTTGCCATCCTGGTACAGAAATTAGAGTGAGTGAATTTGGCTGAAATAATTTATCTGTGAAGCCCGATGTATTCTTCAGCTATAAAATGTTCTTGACTCAGTGTTGATGGAAGCTGGTGCTAGATTTAGTGAAGCGAAAATATTCTCTGATATGGCTAATTTTGATGCTTGTTTTTCAAATAGTTCTAGATGAAACAAGATATTATTCACTCCATAAAATATGGAATATGTAAGTTGTTCAGATATTGATAATCGAGCACACAAAAGGTGTTTTGAAGGGACTTGCAATCAGGTTTTAAAGTAAAAGGACTCTGAAAGTGTCAGGTACCATGAGTACCTAAACATAGAAGTAAAAGCTTATAAGCATATAAATACTGGCAGTATTGAAGAATGATGACCTTTCCTGCCAAACTGTGATTTTGTGCTTTTTTTCTATTTGCTATTCCTGCTTTAGGCAGGTGGGAAGAGGAAAGGCAAATTGCATTGTAGATTGTATTTCAGCCTTCAATTCAGCCTTAAATAGAGGTTTTGAAATATAGGTAATTGCTGGTTACCTAGAAGAGACTACTGTTTCTTGGACAAAAAGTACATATGAAATTGTATCATTTTGCTTGCCCTCATTTAAAGTGAGATGGTGGCTGCTCAGGTCAAATTTCTAGAAAATTTAACACATCTACTAGAAATATTGTCATTCAAAAGTTATTTACAACATGAAATGAGGAAGGAAGCCAATTTTTTAATTGTTTCAGTTTTTAAATGGTTTCATTTTTGTTGTTGGGCTTTTTTTTTCCTAGTAATGGTGATGTGTTTAATTTGGTTTTGCGTTAAGTCAGGGTTAAGGAACTGTTCTTTGTTTCTGATGTTAAATATTCAGGGTTTTAAGCTGTTCTTTATAAGGTCATTTTAAGATGGAGTGGTGAGAAGAAGCAAAAAAGAATTGCCAATCTTCTGATAGCATTATGGGAGTTCTAATGTGTAATGTGCCTCTGTTATCTTATACATTGTCTCTATTTCAACCTGAATAAGAATGTTTTGAGGAGATCAAAAAGTGAAAAATACTTAAAATTCAGTATGTGTTTTTGAAAAAACTGTAAAGTTTATTTTACTAGGTTTTGATTCCAAAATAATGAACTTTATCATTCTGTTCACTGGTATTTTTCTCTGATGTTCTCTTTGGCAAAGCACATAGGCCATCAATCTTGCATTTAGCAGTGTGTCACAGCTTTATGCAGCACAGTTAAGTACTAATGTTATCTTCCTCATACCAGATACTCTGAACCAAGTGACTGCACCTCTGCAATCACATATTTACAAGTAGAGAAAGAGCAAAGTAACTATTTATCACAATATATATCTTTATCATTATTTATATATCTTTATCATTATCTGTCCTAATAGCTTCTACCTCTGTTGACTGATTATGAAAATTTTCATTGGGAACTCAGCTTTACATCTAAATTCAGCTCTTGATGACACTAAAAAGGGATAATGATATTTTACTGGTTTATTATGATAGACATAGACAAGGATTAAAGGCCTTACCCTTTCTTCAAAATGAATATGGAGACCAAGGTGCTTAATATTGTAAGGAAAGAAATAAAGGAGGATTTACAGTCACTGTTGAACATTCAAAATTTAGTAAAGCAAAAGTTTCTAAATCCTCACTTGTTTGTGTATTTGGTTTCCTTATTGCAAGAATAATATTTCCTTAGAAGGACAATAGCTACTCATTTCCCCTTATATTTTGAAAAGATGTAACTCATGGACTTCATTCCTGCAATTCTCCCATAGCAAAAGGAATTAAGTTTATGAATACAAGTTAATTTCACCTGTAGTGAATAAATAGTCATTAAGTTTTTTCAAAATTATATAACATCAGGAAAAAACCTGTGGTACAGTATGTCAGGGTTCCACTGAAAATTTAATGATGTAGTAGATAGTGATTAGCCTGGTATTTCTTAGAAACCTGCTTCTTTTTATGGTGAGCTAAGTACTAGCACCAATAATAATTGTGGCTTTTGCAAGGACAAAACTTGGTTACTGAAGGAAGCGTTTACTGTGAGTAAACACTGTCTGAAATATAAGCAGTGCATACTGTTATCTACCAAATGATCTTGAATAACATGTGGCATACATTAATGTATTTTACATTCATTTTCCATAGCTTGTTATTGTTTTTATTGACATGGAACACATTTTTCCAGGATAAAGGCGTATAATGGAAGAAATTATTAATATTTTTTCTATTATAAGCCTATTTTGAAATATGTAGTATATTAAGATACTTATATAAGATACTTAGAAATACATCAGAATAACAAGCCTAATTTTACATAAAGAAAAGCTATGGAATTGTTGTGGTTTAAACCCAGCCAGTACCCAAGCATCAAATAGCTGCTTTCTTTCCCCTTCCCTCACCTGGGGACTGGGGAGTGAATCAGAAGGAAAAAGGCTAGAAAACCTGTAGATTGAGATAAAGGCAGTTTAGTAAGGAAAGCAAAAGCCATGCACACAAGCAAAGCAAAACAATGAATTAGTTCACTGCTTCCCAAGGGCAGGCAGGTGTTCAGCCATCTCCAGGAGAACAGGGCCCCGTCACACCTGATGGTGACTTGGGAATACAAAGGCCATCACTTCAAACATCTCTCCATTCCTCCTTCTTCCTCCCACTTTATATACCAGGCATGATGTCAGATGGTTTAGAATATCTCTTTGGTCAGTTAGGGTCGTCTGCCCCAGCTGTGTCACCTCCCAGCCTCCCACGAGCTCCCAACTTCCTCCCCAGTGTGTTATCTCTGTATTCAACCCTGTGTTCAGCACAAGTCCAAAACAGCCTTTTACCAGCCACTGTGAAGAAAATTAACTCTACCCCAGCTGAATTCGGAACAGGCAGTTACCTGCTTTTCTTGTTTATGATCATTTACGTACAAGTAGTTTCTTTGCTACAAGTAAAATTGCATCATCATCTTCAGCAAAACTGCTCTTCTGGTGAGACTGTTCTTTGAAATCTTGGAGGTATGGAAAAATGTAGATAGAACAATTATGTCTGTATACATTCATTTAGCAGGTCTGCTGTTTCAAACTATTAAGTATTGGCAGAATCAACTGATACATGAGCTAGATAAAGCAGCTGTTATAGTGGTTAGTGGTGTGAAACTGGAACACCATTATACTTTGAGAGCTCGAAATGTTGCTTTACTATGCTGTCTTGATGAGTTACTGCAATTCATAGGCAAATGTAATTGAACAAAAAGTGGTGAGCTTTCATGTAAACATCAATAAGAACATCATTGAGGGTCATATCTAAGAGAACACTTAAAAACATGAAAATGACATATAAAAATTCTTAAATGGCCAAAAATGTACTAAAGTACCTGTAAGGCTGATTTCTACAGATGTATTGAGTTGCACAGGAGTTAGGCAGCAATTTTACATCCATTGTATCTATACATGCCTAAACTCAACCAGATATTCCTAAACCCAAGCAAGAAAAAGTACTTATTCATGTATCTCATTTTATTATTCCTTATTGCTGGTTTAGTTTGGCATTCCAGGTCTCATACAGCTGAATTTTGTGCCACTTGTGGAAATTCTTTTTGTTCAATTCACACTGTCAATTGTGTTCTTGTAAACTGAAGGCTTACTTTTGTTTTGTTTGAGTGGTAAATTTCCAAGTATTGTTCTGGTCACTTCCATAAAAATGAATTAAATAGGGAAACTGATCTAATCCAGAGTACACTTTCTAATGTTTTTCTTTTTTAATTTTAATATACTATGTTGTAAAATTTTTAGCACATCCTTTCATGCCATAATTTTGAAAACATAACCTTAGCAAGTATGTTTTGATTTATGCTGAATTTGTTAGGGATCCACACTGAAATTTTGTTAATTTTACCCAACAAATAACAAAATTACAGGAACTTTTAATATGAATTAGACAAAAGAATCATAAAATGTTGCTTCTTCATTAGATGTTTTCATATGATATTCAATTCGATTTAACACATTCAGTTTAAAAATTTATCCTTTAAAAAGTTTACAAAGAAAATTATGTAGAACTAAAATTTCTGTATTTGTTTATGATAAAATTCTAAAGGTAGATGACATTATGTAATCTATAAAAATATTTTTATTTTTGTGATTTTTTTGAGTTTTTTAAAAGTGTTATTATAATGCCAGAATATGAATTACTATGCTTATTAGCAGGAAAAAATATTATAACAGGTATCTTATTAAAGAATATAGAAAAGATCTGAAAGATCCTCTCGTGTATAAAATACTGACTCTATGGAGCTAAATATGCTTCACAGTATCATTTTTTTTTGCTTTTCCTGCACTTCTCTTTGATATTACTGAGCATCTTCATATTAGATGATTTAACAGAGATTTTGCCAAACATACAGGCTTGCAGGTACAAAAGTACATATGGCTTTTATGCTCTTACACCTTTCAGAAACCGCTTGTATCATCACTTTCCTTGTCCCTTATGTCAGTATGTCATGAAAGGACCAATACTATAATCTGAAAAAGATGCTGCCTAAGGGCTTTAGTAGCTATCAACAGAAACACTGCAACCATAATATAAAATTATGCACATTTGATTTTACTAGGTCCTAGAAGAATATTTAAGAATTGTGAAACTTTCATAGTAATTGCAATATTTTAAAATATACTGCTTCTTGTATTGTCTTCTTGGTTTCATCTTGTTCACCTGGGAGAAATTGTTCAAAAAGAACTGTCTTGTAAAGAAACAAAGTGGAAGTTTTCATTCTGGAAAACTAAGTTTAAATGAACAGTACTTGAGCAAAGACATCTGTGTAATGCCCTTAATGCCGCATGAGTGGGTAGTCCTGATTGAAATTTTTTGCTTCAGCAGAATATCTTTAAATTCATTATTATAAGATCTTAAAGAAGCATTTATGAAAAATAATAAAAGGAAATTAATACTTCAGACTTTTAGTGAATACCGTAATCTAGCGCATATGGAAAAATCATTTTCCTCATATCTACGTTCTCTGTTATGATTTCTAGACTCTGAACAGAAACTCTTCCTGTCTCTTTCAATACCAGAAAAATCAAAATAGTTGCATTACTACAAAAATTATACAATTGTTCCCAATATAAACATTTGAAAGCATAGTGAAGTTTTCCTTTGAAGAAAAAATGGATTTTTTAATATAAAATTCATACTTTCCTATTGCTATTTCCTAGGCTTGTGCTATGCACATGTAATATACCTTATGCTCTCTACTACAAAACAAAATTAATGGTTTCTTCTCATGCAGCTTTGTCATTGACTCAAAAATGCTAAT
Source organism: Passer domesticus (assembly GCF_036417665.1). NCBI lineage: Eukaryota > Metazoa > Chordata > Aves > Passeriformes > Passeridae > Passer > Passer domesticus. Next base: position 40,415,737 of record NC_087478.1, on the reverse strand, counting down.
TAGTTAATGACAGCTTCTCATTAAAGACAATTTTCAGGAATGGAAGAATCAAGATGGAACTTTCTTGGTCATTTCAGTGTTCTGGTCATGCCTTTTTAAGGGGAATTTGGACCTCAATCAGTATTTTATAATCTTAGATTTTCGTGACTGACAGTACATACTGTATAATTAGGCATTAGGGACATTGTTTTCTTGTGTTTGAGTCCTGAAAATAGTGAGGATGAAATCTTATGCTATTCTTTCATTATAATTTTCTGGATTCTGCATTTTCTAGCAGTAGTATAAGAATATATTTTTTGAAATAATTAAAAAAAAATCAGAATCTCAGTTTGAATGCTGTGACTTTCCAAACACAGAGTTTAGACTGGAAAAGGATTGTGATAGAGAACACACATTCATAGAATCTGAGCATCTGGTCTAAAACTTCTTCATCTTAAGTGGTACTCAATTGTTAGCAGCCAAGAAATTTTGGATTCTTTTACATAACTATAATTTCAGATGAATATGTATTTCTGTTAGAGACTGATAAAATATTGACCTAATTATAGCCTCAACACTGAACTCTGATATCAAATACAAGTTTTTAGCTCAGAAAATTTTCTGCCACAGAAAATATTCATATAGAACTTCATCTAGGGAATGTAAAACATTGCAAAGAATGCAGGCTAAATCACATTTTCTGTCAGTTGTGCCACAAAATATTCTCAGGGGAAAAACAAAGAAATCAGATTCAAATATATTGCCTGAAGCTGGCTGGAGGAGAACAGAAGAGTCTGAAACTGTTGGAATTTATAATACGGCATAACAAGAAGATGAGAAGAAAAGATATGATTAGATCTCTCACTGCAAACCTCTGATCTATTGCTTTTGGCAATGGGATATCTCATTACAAGTGCCATAAAAACCCCCCAGTGCTGTGAAGGATACATAATAGTTTTATAATGGGAGGTAAAAATAATCAGAAAATAAATTTCTGATTTTCCCTTTTTTTTTGGTCTCATTTTAAAGTCTTCAGACGGGATCAAAGATATGAACTCTAACACTATAAAAGAAACAGAAGTTCAACCACAGGTATTCCAATTGGACATTACTTCAAAAAAGGCTATTTTTCTAAAAGAAAGTAGACATTTGTGATTCCTAATTTCCTTTGTATGCTTTTGAAGATCCTCTCTTAAACATTGATAGACTGTGGGGTACCAGTTGCCTCACTAGGCATGAAAACTTTCATTTTCTGGTAATGAGCACCAATTGACAAAGAATACTCACAGTATTGTATTTGGGTCCACTGAAAATCCTTACTGTGCTGTCTTATCCATTGTTTGAAAATTGGCTTCTGCACAGTTATTTTCTTATGACTTTTCTGGTTTAGCATCCAAGGCTCCCTGTTCTGTACTAAGCTTCTACACAAACTGTCCTGCTGTTCCTCAAGCCAAATTCATGAAAATACCTAAAGACCACATGGCATCCTGATGTCTAGAGGATGTGGAAAATTAGTTTACCTCTTTGATTCTGTCCAGACTACAATTATTATGGGGCAATGATGAGAACTATTTTTGTACCCCTCTCATGCTAGTCAGGTGCCTTAAATATGTAGAGATAATGGGACCAAGTTATAATAAAGCAGGGAAAGATAAAATAAAAAGGGTCATAATTAGGTAAATTAATCACTCTGTATGAAGTAGGGAGATTATTTTTTATCTCTGTCACAAATTTACTGAGCAGGGCAAAGTGCTGCAGATCCCATGGCACACATCACTTTATACCACAAATAGTAATACCTCTTCTTATCCTTTTTTATTTTTTCTTGTCAGTTTAGGTGAAGTATTCGGGTATTCAACATATTACCTTAATGACATCAGAATAAATGCATTTGCTCAAAACTCATGACAAAATATACAGTTGTTTTCATTTTCTTGTTAGTCAGTATTAATGAGAAATATTTTACAAGAGGTGAGTTTCTTTTAAAGAGTAACCAGGAGTGAAAGCTGGGAAGTGTTTTCTATTCATGACATATTTACTAAACATTTTTTTACCCCAAATACTATTGAATGTTGAACCTGAATACATATATTTGGTAAATAGTAGCAATAACCTAACAGGTGATGGTGAATTTGCACATCCCTTTGTCTACATGCCATCAAACCTATAAATTCTTTTGTGGGTCTTGGGCTTCCTGTAGTAGAAGTTTTAACCATGGGTCGTATTTCTGCTCTTTGGAGCAACTGCATTTTGGGTAGGGTCAAGGACATGCACCTTGTCAGGTTCTACAGTGTTTACTGGAGTTTCATTAGCTAAGCCTTCCATCCCAAAGACCTTAATTTCAGGAAAATATTTCATTATTGTTATACTTTTTCTCACGATGTTTTAGCATATTTAATTCTGCAATTTTGGCTGCACTATTTAGAATTATTTTATTTTTATGAAGATGAGTATAAATAATGTAGATGAAGTTAATTTGAAATCTAGAATTTCATTTTATCCTACATTTGGCTGTTGATTCACTTTTGAAATGTCTTTGTTCTCTGAAATACTTTAAAATAGATGTGAACCACTTATAAAATAGGGAGTATCAGCTCTTCATGTTAATCAGCATTCAGGTGGATTTGAAGAAAAACATAATTCAAGTTCAATGAAAAGCGAGAATTTTTATACTGCTGTATGCATTGATCAGAAGTGGGAAAATTCTTCTAAATAGGACTCTCCATTCCTAAGGTTATTTGAATTATGTGGCAGACTGAGGGTGCTATGTGGTAAATGCATTATGCTTTCCCCAACTGCTAATTTCAGAGCTCCAAATGAAGACGCAAATTTATTTCTGATAACTCATGAGAATAAATACTATATATAAAGTCTTACCATGCAGTGGCAGAGGAAAGAAAATAACCTTTTTTACAGTTGCAGTTATAGGTGCAGATTACTACTGTTAAGAAAAATTGAAAAAGAAAAAAGGAGAGAGAGAGAAAGAAAAAAAAAAGGTAAAAGAAGCTACTATGGTTTAGGTAGCTGGGATATAAAAGATTAAAATTCAGTCTTCTTTGTGCTTTTATAAACTCTTTACCTATTTAGATAAACTCATTATTCCTTCTTGGTGTGAATTCATGGGATATTCAAAAGAATAATTCCTTACTGCTACTCTAATGCTGTACCAGAGGACAAAAACCAAATTCCCTTCATTTGTTTTCTTTTTTCAAGAGTCTGTGTCTGAAAAAGCATGTACAGTAATGTCGGGAACAACATCTCTGCACACTATTCTATATATTAAGCAAAAAGTTCAGTAACCAGCAGAGTGGAAAATAGAACTAATTCATTCTAAAGATAGTATTTTCATAAGGCAGAAAAGACAGTGTAAAGCATCACTGCAATTAAAGAGGATACAGCTTTCTCTGTCTTCCTTTTTCATAAAGTGAAAAAGCTTTAATGGTATTTCTCTAATATACTTACTATCCTATTGAAACATCAAGATAAGAACATAAATTCCACTTTATACAGAAAGAATTCTTAAGAAGTACTTTAAACAATTCTGCCTTCAGGGTGCACCCAAGTTGCTATCATCCCTTTACTGATGTGAACAATAACACTTTGCAGTTCAAAAATGGGGGAGGAGAAAATCACTCTTCAGAACCTTCCCTTCCTATTTAATATTACCACCAAAATATTAAAAAAAGATGGAGTAAAAGAGTTTCCAGTCTCTTAGAAGGACAAAACTGCACAAGAAAAATATAGAAGGTATATAATTCTCCATTAATTGTGTTAATGTTGCATGAATACAACAAATTTTTTACATTTTTTTTGCATTTCCCTGTGCATTTTTCTGATGGTTTGAGCATGATGAGCATCTTTTTATATAGAACTTGTTTATGTTAAGAGCAGTATGAGTTTGAAGACTGAATTGTTTTTTAAATGGTTTGGTTCTCATTAGTAATAAAATTAGGAAACAAACTTTTATGCAATAGTTTTGTAATAAAAGATTAAAAATACTATATTTTTTTTTTCAAGTTACCAATGATAATGGTAATTTAATAAACCCTTAATTTCTTGTGGTGTCTCATCACAGACTTGTTCCAGAGACATTAGATAACTTTCATTTCAGTGAATTCCAATTAGAGATGCACAAAGACATTTAGAAGAGAAAGAATATTCCGGTGAATAAAAGTATCCTTGTTGTTCAAAACAATGTCTCCAGGCCATCTCTTTGTCCCCTTCTCAGAATTGTAGAGGCTAGATAAGAATATAAAATGTTTTTTCCTGAAACTTTCTCTTTTTTCAAGGACTTTTCATAGTCAATTTTGATATCTTTGTCAAAACAGGAAGATCTCCTTATTGATTTGTTAGTAAGTTACCTAGAATTAGAGTGATAAGAAAGCGCAAAACATTCATGTTGTGTTAGATAGCTCCAATTTTCATAAGACATGTTTACACTGTGAGTGTAAGGGAAGAGGAGGGGCTGACACTGATCTCTTCTGTGTGGTTACCAGTGACAGGACCTAAGGGAACGGCCTGAAGTCGTGTCAGGGAGGTTTAGGTTGGACATCAGGAAAGGGTTCTTCACCCAGAGGGTGGCTGGGCACTGGAACAGGCTCCCCAGGGCAGTGGTCACAGCATCAGCCCTGTCAGAGTTCAAGAAGTGTTTGAACAATATTCTCAGGCATATTGTGTTTTTCTTGGAGTGTCCTATGCATGCATTAAGTTGGACTTAATGATCATGGGGGTGCCTTCCAAATAAACTGATTCTGTGATCCTTTGATTCAGTGTAGGAAAAAGCCTGTAATTTCTAAGTGCAGGAAAGCTGTAATTATGTGTATGGTAAAATTGTCTCACATACAGCTAATTTCTACTGTGGGGAAAAAAAAAGGGGGAAGTTATCTGTCATGTAGGGACAGATTTATTTTTTTAAATTTTATCTTTATTTTTGACACTTTAAACTGTGCCTCTGCTGGGGGACTTCATGCACTTATTGACAGTGCCTTCATGGTATTGGTCTAAACCATCACTGAAAGAGATTAGTCTCTTGTAAAACTGGAAAAACTGCAGGAAAAAAATGTGCTCTTGCAAGGTCTTAGAAATTACAAGGTTGAGCTAGCTTTCATGAATTTAAATTAGTGATGGGGAGATATTAATCCAGCAATAGCATGTTAATAAAATCAGTGCTAGAACATGCAGCATTAATTAAACACAAAGTTTCTGAAATTAGAGGTTCTAAGGCTCCCAACAACAAACGCAGTTGCACAGAGCTCTGTGAGAGTGTCAACAACTTTAATAACAGAGTTCCTGAAGATGTGACTGACTCAGTTGTTGGCTACCCTCAGTGCTGCAGCATGCAGCCTTTTGTAAATTTGATCATTTTAGTTTTATCTTTTGTATTTTATATTCTCTAAACTCCAAATAATGTACAGATACTAGATAAGTATTTTAATTACTTTTTAATTTAAAATCAGAGACAGAAGTCCCTATAGAAATCTGGTTATAGAAAAAACATAAACTCAATTAAAGGAACACAAGCTCTGAACTCCTGTATAATACCATTTTTACTGCTTGTAATTAGACTTACTTTTGTTCTTCTGTTATCAAAATTAATTTGTAAATCCTTAAGGATATTGATATATCCCATTTTTGAAGAAAAAATAGTACATCTGACTGCCAAATTAATTACTTGAACAGAATAGTAATATTTTAATAACATGGCCTAAAATACAGATATTTCAGAGAAGTTTGTTTGCAGTATTCTTCTTGTAAGAACATACAATTGTAATAGACACAAAATTAAAGACATAGTGTGATTTTTTTTTCAGTGGATCAACATAAATCAAAACCTTTCAGACTTTAAAAAAAATTTTGTCTTTACAGATTACCTTTTTCCCAATAAGATTTATGTATACCTGCTTGTAGCTCATGTTGATTAGCCAGGGTTGGAGATAATATTTATATGGTCCATGACAGAATGTAACACAGAACAGTCCTTGCCTTTCATATATTGAAGACAACAATTTGGACTGTACTTTGACAATTTGGCATAAGAGGTATTGGCAGGGTAGCATCTGTGATCCAAAACCACTGGAATGACTTGGGCAGTTTTCACAGCTACGCTAGCTTGCAGTTCAGTGAGCACAATAAATAGTTTATTTTGAGCTAAGAAAAAAAAAAAAATTATAATTGTCTTGGGATTGTTCATTTCACATGGTAAATATGAAAAATGGCATTTTGACTAATTTATGAAGTAATTCATTGTTACAGGAATTGCACATATGCAAGTGGCTGTTTTGGTAAATAGTGAAATTCTCTACATTTCTGTGAAACTCTGTCAAAGTGTGGCGGTGGTCCAGAAAGGTGAGTTTAAGCCTATGAATCATTTTCCCTATCCATCTAAACTGTGAACACTACAAATAAGCTCTCCTATGCAAGTGTCACTGGAACTTTTTCTGGGAAGAAACAGACTCTAATTGATAGTTGAAAAGTGCAAGAAAAAAAAAATCTATCGGTGGCAGTAATTACAAAAGTTGTTACAAGCTTTCAGGTGCTATAGATTACAGAGTCAGGTTTTAGCTCTCTTCACTATCACATTGATGTTTGCTAGACCCAAATGTTTATAACTCTTTAATTGTATGTCAAAATTAGCACTGATTTTTATCTCCAATCTCAAACTAAATCAGCACACTGAAAAATATCTTGTGTTATATCTTCTGCTGTTAAGAACAGATGTTCTTACAAAATTATTTAAAAAGAGAGGAAAGAACTGAGTATGATGAAAAGTGAATGACATCTGGATGAATATTATAATCTTAAGAAAAATAAGCCTAAATTATAGAAAATAATTTAGTCAAAGATTTTTTAAAATAAAATATCTACAACAGTATAATAAAAGAAAATTTATTATGTATTTGCATGCGTGATCTGTGTCAACAGCTGCTCTGCTGCTGAAATTTAGATTATAAGCCACTGAACAGCCTAAAAAACTACAAAGAGAGCAATATTAATCTAGAAGGTATTTACAGATTGCTGGTGATCTTACAAGCAATTTTTCTTTGTTTTGTTTTGGGACTGCAGTTTGGGGTTTTTCTCATCTTATGAGCCCAGTTTTACAGTAGAAGTTAACTTGTATGTTAACCATCCATTTCTGGACAGCCTTTTGTTCAGGTCAAATAATAAATTTGGGATCTATATACTCATGCTTAGAATAAAAGGCAAGTCTGAACAGAAAATATCAATTGCAGCCCATTTGAAATAGAAAATGTCAAGTCCAGCCCCCAAAATCTAAATTCACAACCCATGGCTGTGAAAAGCTGTGTATTTTTTTTTGACTTGTACTGTCCTAACCCCCTGTCTATATCAGGACTTCTACTAAGAGTTAAAGAAAAGCCCCAGTGGAAAGATGAATGCAGCATCACTCACTGGGCAGGGTAACAAGACATCACATGGCACACAACTTCAAAGGGTCTTATAGTACAGGATCTTGAAAGCAGGTTGGCTTTTGAGAATAATAATGAGAAAAAAATCAAAGCTGATGCTGAGATGCTTATATACTGGTACAGAAATTTTAAGTCATGTATATGAAATTTCTAATTAAAGTGTAACCTATAGTTGCATGGCAAATTAGCTGCACCTACGAAATTGAAACATAAGCAAGAAGACCTAGTTTATATAAATATAGAATGCTGTGGAAGCAAATGTAATGCCATTTTGAAGTACCTGTTGCTAGACATCTTAAACCACACTTCCAAAAATTGCTGTTCTCTTCACTTGTACAAACTCTAATATTAATGTTGTCATTTTTTGTATGTACATACACCAGACAGGTAACATGGTAATGTGGTAATTATCAGGATGCATTTCCTAGAGCCACATGCTCTAGGAAGACCACGCTTCAGCTGGAAGTTGGACCAGACAACCCCACCAGTGCTCCCATCCAACCTTAACCATTCTGTGATTTTGTGTTTGTACGTATTGCCAACTAAAACATCAAAAGATGCAGATGTCCACAGACTGCAGGCTAACAGAAGTAAACACTGATTTCTGAGTGGAGAACGCAGACAGTGTGAGTCACTGCTTTCCATGTTTACTTTTCTTCAGCAGACTCACATTTCAACTTGTCTAACTCAACAAGGGTCAAAAAGTTTAGTATGTTTGAATCCTCTGTGCACCAAATACTTCCTGTGGGTTCTGAAACCTGTACAAACTTTAGAGTTGTTGATCTTCACTTTTGGTATGTAGAGGCAAATGTTGAAAGACTACTGAAAGCAGTTTTTGTAGAATTTGTAAAAATTGAAGCAATAATGTTTTTCCTTTAAATTTCATATGTGCTTTTATATGAATAGGAAATTAAACCTTTTATTTTAAATTATAGAGAACTAAATTATGCATTTAAGCTTTCACAAACTAGCATGAATGGTTAAAGATTCAAAGAATCTCTCTAAATATTTGATTCCTATTATTAATATGATCACCAAATAATTGTACTAATCGTCATGCTGACAAAGTATTTCAAATTTCAAACTCTGCTTTTTGTAGGCTTCTGCATACCTCATGAAAAACTTAACAGCTCAATTTTACCTCTTTTCAAACAAAGTAATTAAGAAGGGCACCAAATAAATGTGTGATCTGCAGAAACTCTAAAGCCTTTAACTCTTGCAATGTTCCTTGTGCAAGAAGACCTTAAATAAGTCTTCGAAAATATAGTTAATATTCTTTCCAAGGGTCTTCTGTTGTTGCACAAAATAGGAGTGCACAGTTCTTTTCAGAAAGGACCTGCAGAGACAACCTGATCTTTTCCAAAACTAAAGCACTTATTTTTTCTCAGAATTCATAAATCCAGTATTCATCACTACCCAGAAAGTAGTTTTTGCCTTCCACTATTGAATGACAACCAGATAGATGAAGTATGGACTTCTTGTATCACAGTTCAGGGGATACTGCAATTACACGACATGCAATTTTCCCACTACATTTTTAAAAACTGATATAAACCTTCATCTTTTATCCATAAGGATTACGACTGCTGGGTCAACACAGAGATAGCTAAATATATTTTGTTTGTATACTTATTCACAGAATTGTTTTTAAGAGGGAAAGAAAGCATAAGAAAGAAGCTAGTTAAAAGAAGGTATATAGCAGGAAGAAAAAACAAAATAACTTCCGCTACTATTCTTCAATTTATGGTTTTTTGTGAACAATTGCTAGTTAATATAGAAACTGAAATACTACTTCGCTTAGGTACAAGAACAGCCTGGGTTAGCATTCTGATCACTAGGATGGAAAGCTGCGGTAATTTACATGATGGTTTTTGTTCTGTTCACCTCTATTTGTGTAAGAAGAGTCTGAAATTTTTACTGCCAATCCCTGCTCCCAGCAATATCCTCTCACACAGAACATTATTTTGGAGTGCTAAGAGAGTTACCAGAGAAGAGCAGGAAGCCTGCATCAATTCAGGCAAAGAAAATAATTGAGCCCTCATTTTCTACCTCTAAAACCCCTTGTGGTCTGTTTTAACAGGAAACCTGATCTTCTACATCTGCTCAGAACACACCAGATTGCCTCAAGCTACTCTGGTTGATGAATAACTATTCTATTCATTTTAACTGGATTTATAGAAGAAACAGGTGCAAAACTGGGAACACTAAGGAAGATCTGTGCATGCTCAGAATAGCAATGTCTTAGGCATCTGGGCATCTCTGGATGTTTACATGTGTCTGTAAACAGATAAAACAGCATGCACAATGAGAATGGATTTATTTTATGCTGTGCAAACTCCTTTGGAAGTTTGCAGCCAACTACTCAGCGTTTGTGCAGTGGGAAACACCCAGGACACAATGATCTTTAGTAAATAGGTGGCTGAGACCCTTTCATTCCTGATGAATGCAGCCACAGGGCCTACGTGTGACGAGGTGGATCTGGAGCCGAAGCAGAACTTTAGCAGCCCTAGAAACTTCAGTACAAAGTCTTGGATTCAGGACATCTGATGTGCTTCCCAGGTAAAGGCATCCAGAAATATCAAGAACATTAGACACAAAAAAATTAGCTAGGTAGTGCCTTTTTGCCTTTTATTCTGGAAGACAGAATTACCTTTTAATGGAACAGTGGGTGTAAGTCAGTCCAAAACTAGTTTAATAACCAGTTATATGCAGAGAATGACTGTGCACTGATTAATCTTTAATGTCAATAATTCTAATGCATATGTCTGGATTAGTAATGTTTTGGAGCTATTTTGTGTTGAAGATATGACAGACTCCCTATTAGACTGGACATAGATCATATAATATGGCAGAGATAATTACAAAAATGTGAATAGATGTGAAATAGAATCAGGTGCGTATTGTTGGTTGTTTGGGGCTTTTTGTTTGTTTGTTTGAGGCTTTTTGTTTTGATTTTGTGGGGTTTTTTAGTACAAATACATTTAAAAGGTTATAAAAGACTAGTCTATCTTTTTTGCAGGTGATGCAGAAATCTTAACATTACAACAATATATTGTTAGATGTAACAGAAGTACTTTGTGTCTGTGATGCTCTAACGATAGGTGACGGTGGTGCTTTGTTTGTTTGTTTGTTTGTGCTTGTTTTTAAGGCTATTTTCTAGTTTTTTTCGCCCCATTTAAGTATTTGTAAACCTCCACTTTCCCCAAGTTCTTACAGGTTTCCTGGAAAGGGAAGTTTGGGTTAATCAAAAATCAAAGAAGAGGCTATGATCTTTTCAAGTTAGTTTTAACTAATGAGAATATTTCAGTAACAGGAACCAGAAACTATTGGGGAGTTTCTATATCCAATCTAATGGCTTAGTTCTTTCAAGTGGTTGGGTTTCCCCCCCGCCCCCGCTATGATATTGCAAAGCATACATAATGAAATGGTTCTTTCTTTTAGGTGTCTAATATCAAAGAAGACTGTTAGAGCATTTTTAATGCAAATTATAGTAATTACTGCACTTTGATACATATCCAAGCCAGCAGATAAACTTAATTAATTTATATGTTTTTCCTTTATTCTACACTGTGAACAAATTTGGTTCCTACATTTTTCACTCCTAAAGTAAACGTTTTCCAACCATTCTCCTTGGGTTTTTTTTAAGTGTCTTAAATAATCCTAATAAGTTTATTTGTTAGAGATTCATTTTCTATTTTCCAAAAGGCTAACATGCATCTGAATGATATGGTTAGAACTAGTAGTTCTACTTGTATAGCATTAGAATTTGTTTAAGGTAAGTACAAATATTAACCAGTTCTAACTAATATGTAACTATTAAAACACCAGTATGCTTAGACTGTCAATTATTATCTGTAAGTAATCAAAACTAACAGATAATATGGGGATAAAAAGCAGTTGGGAAAACAATAAAAATACAGTAGTCATATATTTGAAGTCTTTGAATGTTATCAAAGTTATTTTATTATTCCATAATTTATTTAGCTAAATTCAGGAAGAAATCAATTAGTATAAATTGCTCCATTGTTCAGAAATACTAAAGGAATGAGGACAACTGAGAAATTCTACTTTGCAGTATTTCCTTTTGGAGGAAATTAGCAGATCAAGAGTAATGACCCTATATGAAATATGAGTGAGCATGCAAAGATCATGACATATTATTGAAGGAAAAGCAAAGTAGTCTGCAAAACAATCTGGATTTTATTGTGTAATTGCCATTTTTCTTCAGACTGTGACTGAACTGTTCTTTTGATGTTGACTGATGCAAATAGACTCTTCTATGTCATTGTCATCCAAATCAGTTGGTTGAATTTGTGGAAAAATTTTATTTGAAGAAACAAAAATTGTATGGAGGAAGACCCATACAGTTATACTTTTGCATTTATTGCACTTAAATGACGTGAGCCATACATAGATATATTTTCATCCTACGCAGCACCATGGGGCCAGGATGTAGACCTGAATATTAGTCCCAAATATTTCATTGTATCAGAACAGTTTATAAATATTCTTTCCATTAAAATGTGAATATAATGTCCCAGTAATTACAAATGAATTGAATTCTCAAACAGGTCCGCTCTTTCTCTTTTCAGTATAGTCTTTTGCATTTCCTTCAGCCAAGAAGTTCCAAAACTCTGATCTTGAGAGAAGGAATTAAGCAATCAATCAATTCTTATCTAAAATTTTACATTTAAATTATGGATAAGCTTTTAACTGTTCTTAATTTATTTGTTATGAGTCACCATCAAAATACATGGCTACATATGTAGCAGCTGTCAGAGTTGAAGTATTTTTTCACTGTATAAAAACTTCATAATTTACTTTTGCTAAGTTATGAGTAAAGAGAAAAAGAAGAGGCTTGAAACTTTTCTCTCTCTGACTTCTCAGGAAGGCTTTTCCTAAAACAATATGAATAAATTTTACAACTTTTTACCTTAGTCAGTCACTTCTGTTCTTAAAATATTATGGGCAATGCAAAAACAAACAACAACAAAACCCCAGAATTCTGAAACTAAAAACAATCCAACAAACAAAAACTCTTTAAATAAATAAATGAGATAGTAATGAAGTTTTTCTTTTCAGAGGATTTAATAAGTAAAAGTTGCCTTAAATATCTGGTTCTTTAAGAACCTGATGTTGTTTTTAATAACTGACTACTATTCTCATCATAGCTAAAAGCATATGTAACTGTCTATAAGGACTTATTTTAAACAATTATATAGGAATAAGTTTATCTGGAGAGGACTTGTTACATGAAAGGAAAATAGAGTCATTATTGATATTCTGTTTCTTAGATACTGAACTGTTTTTCCATTTGTTGGTTTTTTTCCTTTTCTTCTTTGGACAAAATGAATTATTAGATAGAGGTCTCCGTTATTTGCCTTTATCTCTTGGAAAATTAAATTCAGCTCTCTTTGTTGAGGTCCAGTAATGCTAGAACCTGTTCTCTTGAGGTTTGGTCTGTCCTGAAAATTGTATTGTGTTCTATATCACTTCAGTCATGAAGTGGAAGCTGAGATACTGTCTCAGTTGTTTTGAATTTATTATTGTGAATATATCACTATATAAAACAAATTGAGATCATGGTTATTAAATTAAAAATTTAATAGATTAATATATTGTGGTTTATATAAGTGTATGTACATGAACAAAAGGTTTTATTTTTGTCATGAACTCTATTAATGGTAGGTGAGCTATGTATATGATGGCTTATAATTTTTAACAGTCACTATTGATACTCTACATTTGTACTTTATCTCTTCTGGTGATAATTCATTTGTTCCTTTTGGAAGCTTCAAAAATATGTAACAAAGTCCCTGAATAATAATCTGAAAATCAGGGGGAAAAAAAGCCACAGAACTACCTCTCATTCAACTAAAACCAACCCCAAAATACAAAACCCAAATCTGTAATATTTTTAGTCTTCTTAGCATTCTAATTAGATAATGCATACCCAGTGAACACATCTAATTAGCTTCACCTCAATTTTTTTGTTCCTTTTTATTTCTTCCACTAGTGAAAGAAATCAGGCTGGAGCAGAGCTGGTGACTGGAACATCTACAGAGGAACAGATAATTTACAATTCCAGTTTCTACCAGAGTGGAATAATTACTTAAAATACTACAGCAGTTTTTGGAACAGAAAATGGATTTTCCTTCTCATATGAATGTTCCAACAAGTGGCTGAAAAAGAGTTCCTATTCTCAAACTTTGGCTTAATAAATGTGTAATTATTTTCTCGTTAATAATATGGTTTCAGCAAACCAAAGTGAGTGTGTCTAGCACAGATACATCAGTTGCTGTGCTTAATATGGGTTTAAGTCCTCTCAGGTCAAGTGGAGGAACTGAACTGGATAATTACATATCCTGAGCCATTGTGTGAACGTGGCTGCCCAGAGATATAGGGAGGGCTTTCTCTATGAGGGCTAAGAATAATGCTAAATTGTCACAGGCTTGAACAGGATGCTTGGATCTTCTCATGCTGAAAATCCTTGCAAGGACTTTCAAAGAGAGAATTGTGGGCTGCAGGGAAACTGTAATGTCAAGAATTTAGTCAAGGATAAATACTGAGGTTTTGAATTGGCACTTAGGAAATATTTAATTAGGACATATGCAGACAGGAAAAAGACACCAACATCTTTTGATGGCCTTGATACCTGGTTGTACTTGAACAAGTGTTCTTTTTTCCAGTCTTCTTTTTTTTAATTTTAATGGGGTTTTATTTTCTGTCTTTTCTGCTACTTCTCCACCTCCTTTGTTTATTCATTTATTATTTTTTATCTGGTATGTTTATTAGGGTTACCAAAAGTGACAGGATATTAAGAAGTCATGATTAAAAAAACTAAGGTTTACAAGAGACATGACTGTTACTGAGCCATCCTTTGTGTGCTAAATGGACTCTGCTCTATTAAGGACTGAAAATACAACTTTAGACACATTACAGAAGCAGACCTACATTTCAACATCTTACCACTGCAATTAGTTCTTATGCTGAGCAAACAACCTTTTTGTTGAAAACATCTTGTGAGAGAAAAGTGGGGTAGGAGGTAAAAGTTTCAAGACGACTGAGGCATTTAAGAATTCAAAGCCACAGAGATGTCTTGCCTGCTTAAATGCATTATCTAAGTCAGATAATCTCTTTACGTTTGGGGCAAATTCATCCCTCAAACAGAGCCAGAAGGAGTAGATGAACTTGGTTCTTTTGTACTCACCCACTCAACTCAGATTAGCAACCCTATTTTTTAAAATATTATTTTCATGTAAACTGGTTTTGTTTGGGTGGATGTTATTAAGTAAAACAAATTACTCCTATAAAAAGTAATATAATTATTTGATAAAACATGTTGAAAGGCTACCATTGAAATATAGAAAGTGCTCACAGATTTCCATTTTTAATTCCCTACAATTACATATTTTTTCTTTAATCTGTAAAGTTTTTTGCTCTGTAAAGCCCATGTAAATGGTGTCTCCTCAGTTTCTACAGCACTATATAGTTTCATATTTCAACCTACAAGTCTCAAAAATATAACACAAAAAAGATCATGAAGATTAGAACAACATATAGGAGTATGCACTTGACTCTGAAACATGCAATTGTATCAAACTACAAGAATAACTAGAAGTACACTATCCTGTAACAAAAGAATGTGAAATGTCAAAGAAAAAAAGGATAAAATTGACTGTCAGTAGTGTATAATTTTTTTAAAGATTGATGGAAGATTGTACTCAGAAGTCACTGAAATCAGTAGGAAGCAGTATTAAATACTTCAATCTAATATTTCAAAAAGTCATTGGCAAAATAGGATTTTTCATTTTTATGGCTTCTTGCACCTGCTGCTCTCTCTTGAATGCTAGTGATGCTATGAGTGGTTACTAAGGAAACAGAGATCCTTGGATTTAATTAAGACTTGTCAGGTAAAGCTCTTTAGGTTATTTGACTGGGGTTTTTTTTTAAAGAAAAAAACCAACTTTGAAAATAATGTAGTTCAAAATCAACCTATCTGCACATATCTTGCTACTGATAAAAACTCCCAAACAGATTTAAAATTGTCTGCAGAACTTCTCTCTTATCCATTTACTTAGCAATGAAAATGGCCACTTCTAATTTACTCCTCATTTTGCACTATGCTTTTAAAATGAAAATAAACTGTACATAAAATGGCATTTGAGGTCCATTTAAAGTCCATGTGTGTTGCAGCTTCTACCACAGTAGGAAATAATATCTGCTTATAGCTAACCTTGATAGCACTATTTCACATTTCACTGATAGCTCAGTTTCCATGATTTCATGTTGAATGAGTTTGTTATATTGAATAAACTTTCCAAGGGGACAATTATATGACAGCAGAATTATTATCTGTCAGAGGTATCCATTTCCTCTTCTCCATGATAGGTAAGGGTTTATATGATGAAATAAATGTGGCCTGAATGAGTTCTCAGTAACTGTGGAGCTATTGAAAACTGCTTAGACTGTAAAGTTGACTGAAAAATCACAGACGGAATTCTAGGCAGGCACCTGTCCTACAGGAAGTCATTAATAACATACTGAAAAATGTGGGAAGAAAAGTGTTCTTAAAGAGAAGATTTTAAAATTAATTTGGTTTTTTCGTTTGAATGTAATACACATTTCTTTTATGTACATTAATAGAGAAGCTGGAAATTAGTCAATCTTGTTATTTGACCTTTTAGTCTTTCTTTTCGACACTGATCTACTTCTTAGTTGTTAAAATTAACTTTCCTGACAATACCAAAAAATGTAATCAAAAAAAGGAAGGAAGTGTTTGATTTGTTTGTTTGTGATCTGGGGGTGTGTTTGGGTGTGGGTTTTTGTGGGTGTGTGTATACTTCCTCCTGGTCATTTTGTCTTTCTATTCTTCCTTTGTTATCTGCTCCTGAGGCTTGTTCCCAGGCTTGTACAGTTCTCTGAATTTTTTCTTGGCTAATCTTATGTTTCTTTAACCAGATGCTGGTTTTTTTTCAATGCCTTGTCTCCCTCTATTTCTACCTTCCTTGGCATTTACTGCAAAACTAATTTTGACCTCAACATCCTCTTCACTCTGTCTTAATTCTATAGCAGGCAATAATGAGGCACTAATAATGGGCATTAATATCTTAGGCTAACCCAGAAATTCAGAAACAGGAGTAGTTCTAGCTAAGGAACAGATAGGGAACCTAAAATACTAGTATGTTAAGCATCTGCGTAGTCCTGTTTTGTGTGTCTCTTTTTCTCAGATTTTTTTTTCTTTGATTTTTCTTTGAGTTTTGACAAATAAACACAATGCACAAATGAAAATAGAAGAGATTTCTTGGGGAGGAAGAGAATACAATAATACTGGTAATTTAGGTCATCCTTTTTTTACAGATTGACCTGGATTTGGATATCTATTTTCATCATCCATAGATCCATAATTCTACCATGCCTACATATTTGAATGCAATTTACCTTGTTATTTGGATTAATGCACTGCTAGAGTTAGACTGTATGAGACATCAGAAACTTACATATATATTATTTCCAGTGACATTCATTCCCATTTCTCAAGGTACTTTGAAAGAGTTGCTTTTAGATTTGATGCCATCACTATGTGACAAGATATTGCTCAGAATTTCACAAAGAATTTAACATCAGTTCAAATAAATTGGATCTTAATTAAAACAGGATATTAGAAAGTAAAGAGAATGTAGATACATAAAGTCCAGCATGATTTATGTCTTTAGTTTTACCTAAGGATTTGATTTTGGATGAGGTGTCCAAGGTAAGTGCAAATGGGTAAGTTTAACTATGTATTAACCTAGAGCTCTGCTGTCACACAGAAACCTAGAATCATACAGCTTGGAAAAAACATCTCAGATCATTCCATCCAATCTACCAGTGTCAAGTCCACCATTAGATCATGCCCCATATCGCTGCATGTGCTGATTTTGTTAGAGATTTATAACACCAGTAAAAACAATGGGTCTTCCAGCATGCTGATCCTGTACTAATACTGAGGAATAAGTTGTCCACAATCATCACCATTAATGTTATACTGTGCATCAAATAAATTCTGACTCTATCCTGCCCAATTTCCATCAGAACCATTATAAACCAATATTTGAGTAGTACCTTAACATTATAAAATAGGCAATAAGAATGTGCTGTTACTTAGACATATTTGCATCACTGCTGGTGCAACAGTCTTATAAATATACATTAATTTTGAAAGACAATTTTAGGATAAATAGAGGTTAGAAACCAATCGTTTTTGTTTTTTTTTTTTCCAGAGGCTAACTAGATTGTCTGATACTGACAGTTTTAAAACTGTAATTCTACTAGAAATTGTAATACAGTTTTACATATTCTTAATTAAAATTATTAGAGTGTTATTTAAAGAAACGATATGCCAAAAATGTCCTGGTTAGACAGATATATCAAAATTGCTACTAGAAATCTGCCATTTCAATTAAATTATTAGCACTTTTGTTATGTTGTATTATGATTTTTGTGGTGGAATATAATTAGGCTTGCATATACAATTTTTGAAGTGATGAATGGATACTTCAGTGATCCCAAATACATAAACCTTAAAAACCATAAAAGACACATATTTGAATTTTAATTTAGTTTAGATTGCTTTTATTTGTAACACAGTGCTATTTATTTTCTCTTCACATGCAACTCTCAAAAATGTTTCCCAAAAACCAGAAGTTGGATTCACTTGTAAATGTTTTCTTGAAGACATCTATGATCACATGTAATTTAAATACTCCTCCCAGTTAGCAGTAAAAGGCTAAATATAAACAAATAAACAAAAAAAAAAAACCCCAAAACTCAACAAAAATGTAAAATAAGTTGAAGTAGCTTTGATTGTAAATTGAAGGATAAAATAATTTCCCTCATGCATCTATAGGATTGGCATAATGAAATATGAAGCTTCTTATACAATATAGTTTTACAAATATTTGTGCAATTTTTAAATGCTGCTAAAAGAATTTTAGTATAGAATTTATATTCTGTTTAGTGACTGCACTGCAATGCAATTGGAAAGAAATATTATCTGCATTTTATATGTAATGGCTTGTCCAGGGATCAACATGCATGTACATATTTCAATCCTGGCTACTCTTTATCAAAAATGGATTGGTCCATCTATCTTTCAAAAGGGAAGTCTGAGAGATTCTTTAATAACTTCTCGAGTAGGACAAGACCTTATAATGTAAATAATCCTGTAACACTTCATTCCAGATGCACAGCATATTTCAGTTTGCTGCATCATAAAAGTCTGTACAAGATACAGGTGGAATAATCTAAGTGCTATCTTACTTGAAAAGACAGTAATTACCTGGGTTGTAACCTTAATCCTTGCTATTTTTTGCTCTTTGAAAATGACTCTGACTGAGCAGCATTTCTCTTGCAATTGAAGGTAACCTGTAGCTTAATTATCTTTTCTGTTGTCAAACAACAAATACTGCAGAAATTTTTTTAATGTTCTACAAGTCAGAGTCATAGAACTGATCTAAAATATTCCAGAGGTTGGTGGTAAATATCCTTTTTTCAAAGTGGCATCCTGTCACACTTGGGATCCCCCAGGGATTGATATCGTGCCCAATGCTGTTCAATATCTTCATAAGTGATCTGTACAACAGGATTGAGTGTACCCTCGTAAAGTTTACTGATGATGCCAAGCAAGTGGGGAAGTGGACACCTTGGAAGGGAGAACTACTCTGCATAA